>NW_026585580.1:2462136-2477121 GCF_907164565.1 Psammomys obesus | reverse complement strand
ACACACACACACACACACACACACACACACACACACACACACACATGTTCGTGCATTTGCACACCCACACTTTTTCTATTCCTTCCTTACATCCTCTCCAGCATTTTTAAAAATCAGATTTCTTAATGATAGCCATCCTGACTGGATGAAGTAATATCTCAAGTTAGTCTTAATTTGCATTTCCCTGATGACTAAAGGAATTGAATGCTTTTAAAAATACTTATTGACCATTTTGGGGTTTTTTTTTTTTTTTTTTTTTTTGAGCACTGTTTATTCACAACCTATGACCATCTTTTGAGCTCACTAGTTCTTTGGTGTGCTTTATTTATCCTGGTATTAATGCCTCCTCCCATGCCTTGAATTTTGTTGAGAATATTTTTCAGCTCAAGCAATATGTTTGGTTTTAAAATTTGTTTTCATCTGTTTGTTAAGTTTCCTTGGTAGACTATTAGAAATTTTATGTTTCCTTCAAACTCCTTTTCTTAAAACACCCAAGTTAAATTCTCTTAGTGTTCGCCTACCGCTTTGTTCCAGCCAATTTTGGCACCTTATTTTGACTATAGAGTCATGATTTCCTGAAAGATTTTGATTCTCGTTGGCAGTTACATCATCTTGGCATTGAAGGGTTATATTTTTCTCAGTTTTTCTAACGTGAGTTAGTGTGTACTTATCTTTCCAATAATTCTAAGTGGGATCCTTGATTATATTAAGGTGGTCGTCACTTCCAGTCTGCCAGCACCGGATGGTGCCCAGGCTCTAGGTTGCCAGGAGCTCCCCCGTGGGAACGTTGTCACTGTTTCAGTACTACAGGGCAAGCTAAGCCTGTGTTTGTCACAAATACATTGCTGATATGATATTCAGAAAGAACAGGAGACTATATAGAATTTGTAGTGTGTCCCAGCAAACCTCTCCCTCAAACCAGAGTAGACCCAGGAACCTCACCTATAGTCACCAGTCTCTGGTCAGACCCTGAGGAGCTATTCTCAGCCCTGGGCATAGTTATCATGGATGCACTAGCCCCACGCTCATATGTCATATCTGTGCCCACCATTTTCATCAAGTTATATGCCATATCCCTGGACCGCATCCTCTGAGACCAGCATAACACTTGATGCTGGACCAAGAACTTACCTGGTTTAGTGGAGATGTTCCAGGAGGATATGGGCTGCTCTGGGCGATCTGTTTCTGAGATGGCCTCAGGATTCAGGACCATTGCAGCCAGTCACAGGTGATGCTGGGTGAGGCTGGATTGGGTAGATTGGCCCTCTGTATCTTTCTCAGCTGTGTTAGAGGCTCTGTCTACAATCGGACCTGGGGCTGGGGTTGCACTGTGGTCTTCCAAATGTACTTCAGTGGCCTAATTCAGCATTCCAGGGCAAAGTCCCCCATTACTGAGAAGCCATACTCCCTTCAATAAATAGGATAATACATCATACTGTAATATCTGAGCTCGGAGTAGTGTTGGTTAAAGTCCCTTGGTCACTTAGGCTTATGCTAAATTTACATTGAAACCGATTCTCTCTCCCTCTTCCTCTGTCTCTCTCTGTCTCTGTGTGTGTGCATATCTTAACCCATACATACAGACTTTTGATACATTTAATCTATTTTCCATTACAATTAGAGTCAGCTCAGTTCTCAGTCCATCAATTTTTGGGTTGCTTGTTTCAAGACTAGAATTTAAATCTATTCTTGTACAGTTCAGAAAAGTGCTGGGGTTGTGGAAATTTAAACACAATTGTAGAAACATAGTGTAAAAGTAGGTAGAGCAGGTAGCCAGCAGCCTGGATAAATTTATTTCAAGGACTGTAGAGTCCTGTCTGGGCATGCCATACATGGGCCAGCCACTTTGAAGGTCCTTTCTGTTAAGACTTCTTACTTTTCAGCTTCAATAACTCGAAACTAATATATTCAACAAGAAGAGTAAGGCGTACTTCTTAATAGAAACCAACACATGGAAAAGACTAATGGGGTAGATTCACAAGAAGAATGTGGAAGTTTATTACTCTCAATCTCCTAGCCATTGTCCCCGGTCCTTTTGGAAAGTTCTGGTTGCTGATTCATCCCTCTGTCACATTAGATAGTTAGGCTAATGAAGGCTGGGACTGTAGGCCTTACAAAGTGTCTCACGCACAGAAAAAGTCCACCGAGTGTTTGTTGATTACTTTCCTATGTTTTAAATGAACAGCAGTGTGAAGAGGCGGAGTGCACAAAGTGGGTTTTCTTCCATGCCCTTTGTTTTCTGTCCTCTGGTTCTTTTAAAAGGAGATGTTTTGGGGGGTTTGCTGGGTGAGTGCCTGAAATTAATTCAGTCTGCTCTAATTACCTCTGGCAGGTCAGTGTTTCAGAGGAGCAGTGTTAAGCACCTCGCTACCACCGCTGGCAACCAAGCTCCTCTGCACTGCGTCCTCGTTTTCCCGCCGTCTTGGTCTCCCGCTTCACCCACAGCGCTCCACTCTCCTTGGGTTCAGTTCCTCATGGTCAGTCCGCTGTGATCTGAAAAATGTTAAAAGGAAAGAACTCAGAAATAATTGATGTTTTAAATATTTTTAAAAATTAGAGCATGTGGCTCTTTGTTAATTACTGTGCTTAAGTCATAACTTAATAATTCAGAAACATGTATGTACAGAAAAATAAAACCACAGTACCCCCAGGTTTGGTAACTTTCTGCTATCTCAGACATCTCTTGAGGTAGGCCTTGGACCACATCCACTATGGAAAAGGGAGTCCCCTACATGTCAAAATTGTATTCTGTAGTTGCTTTAGGCTGGACATGTATTTCCCAAGCAAACACCCTACCGTCCTTACCCACACCTGCTGCTGCCTGTGGAATCCCGCAGTCCCTGCCAGCTGGAATCCATAAACCATAACCCCGTCTGGGATGCCTGCCTTCTCACAGCACACCATCTCTCCCTCCTCTGTCTGACACGTCTTCACGTTCCCATCTCACGATTCCCACTCTGAGGTCCCTGGATGATGGGGTCTTAGCTTTGCTCACCTCTTTCTGTTCTGCGGCAGTGCCTTCCAACTTACCTGGGGGTAGGAGCAGCTTGGATCTTCATTACTGAGAAATTTCTGACTTGGCAAATTTGGAACGGGACCCAGGTGTTTTATGTTAAAGATTGTTAGTCAGCATACATGAGTTTTGTTCTGGTATTAAAAGCGTTTTGTTGATTTTCCTTTCTACCTTTCTTTCCCTGTCACCTTGAGCTGCTCCTGATCCCTTCCACATGCTCCCCACAGCCTCCTGCCACTTCTGTGCCTTTTGTGTTTTCTTGTGTCTCTTTCTCATCACATGTTTCCAGTTCTTGTGGTCTCCTTTCTAGTTCTATAACCTATATCCAGACTCATCCAATTTATTATGTAATAAGAATAATAAATACATTGAAAACATCTGAGGCCTACATGTAAGAACATATTTTTGTCTTTCTGAGTTACCTCTTTTTAGTAATTTCCAACTCTATCCAGTTTCCCCATATTTCAATTTTCTTTATAGCGGAGTAAAATCACCACACACACGTACTCACATAGCATTTTGATTCAGCACTTCCTGGTCGCTGGCATGACTGTTAGCATCATACAAGTTTGTAAAACCCCCACAGCACTGAGGATAGCACGTTACACGTGTGAATGTGTAATATGTGTACTTAATTTGTTAAGTACACCAGTTTACTATGTGAGAATCTGTAGTTGGAAAGAGGAGCCAGCAGCTCCCTATGTATCAGGAAGTGGAGTCAGACTTATGATTGACTTTATCAGCCCGTTACACTTCAGGGATCGCTCAGTGATGAAGTCCATTTTAGACAAGCATTTTCATCCTGTGTAGCATATGGACATAGTCATAGAAATGTGAGCAGGTACAACGCATTCTATTTTAACTTTTAACGATTCACAAGTGTTCCAAGAAAACTACATCTCCCACTCATATGATTAACAGTACTGATGGAAATAACTCCTTATTTTCTAAAGGGGAAGTTTTAATTCCACGTAATTGGCCCTGCTCTATCTTATTGTTCTACAGTTTTAAAGTGCATTCTTTAAAAAACACAAACAATTTATCTCGTGGTGAGACCAGTCGATGGCGTGTCAGAACGAACTAAGGACAGGATTTAAGGGAAGATTCACCAGACATAGGGCCTTTCATTTTGCTCCATCCAATTTTATTCGTCCTTCTTTGCACATCTCTGACATTTTCTCTTCTCCGGATATCTTTTCTTTAGCAAGAATCTGACTTTTGCCTCTGGTTCTCATTTGCTTTGACTGATCCTTATAACCCTGGACTACTTGTGCAGCTTTCATATGCTAGTCTAATACAAATGCTTGTTACAGCCTCTTTGGCTATCCATCCATCCCATCTCTATTTTATGTCCTTTAAAATTTATTTAGGAATAACTTCTTTACTCTTACCTAGTTTAGTCTGCATGAGGAAAGTCCAGGCAAGCGTCCCTGTACCCAGTTGCTCTGGATAGAACTTCTTGACCTAGGGACTAGATGTGACTCTATGGAGCAAGTGACCAAAATCTTGTCTTTCTCAAGGATGTAGAGGGAAACAGGTAGAAGGCTATTTAGGGAGAGGGCCTTGACTACACTGGGATGCCACTCTCCTATATTCTATGGGTCTTCATTTCTTAGAAACCTGATTGTGTCTGACCCCAGTGTCAGTCTGAAGACTTGTGAGGTCTACCTGAGAGCTGCCACAGGATTTTAGCTTAGTTTTGGGGGACCCTTTCCGTGACTGTTCATTCCCAGGCACCCACACATGCAGTCTCCATCTTAACCATGTAAACTTGGGTTCAAGGAAATTTCCATCCTTTCCATGACTTTCCCCCCTTTTCTTTTGTCAAGAAATGCCAGAGACAGTCTTAATGATTTTAGTCATTGAACAAATATAATAAATTCTTCTGAGAACCTCATGGCTATGTGTAGAGATCAAGTCAGGGTATTGCTGGGCCTCCTTTGCTCTCATCATTGAGAGCCAGGACATTTCTTCACATTCCCTGTATGTAGTTTAGTCTGATGTCTGCTGCTGTAATAATAACCAAGGCTGGATAATTTTTTTTTAAGGCTGGATAATTTATGAGAGGTAGGAATGTATTTTCTCACAGTTCTAGTGTTCTAGATGCTGTGCAAGAGACTCAAAGAGGAGTCCAAAGTCAAGATGTTGGCATTGTCTTGCTGGGTCATTTTATTGAGCAAAGCAAATGAAAGTAATAGGGGAAGAGGGTTATTCCTTTTGTAAGGAACATGTTCATGACAACAGCTTCTAACCACTGATGAAGGCAGAGCCCTTGTGGCACAGTCAGACTTTAACATTCATACATCTTTCATACTATTCCCACACCGATTAAACTGTAACAGGAACCTGGGAGAGGTCTTACTCAGGCTGCAGTGATTAGACACAGTTAAGAGAGGTTTCAGTATGTCTTCTTGTAAGCTACAGCGCTCTCACATGAGAGGCAGGGTTTCAGATCAGTTTAAACATTACATGATTGGTGAAAGTGTTCTATTCATCGTAAGTCATCTTCAACTGATATTGAAGGATGGGATAAGCAGGTGGTAATAGGCCCGAGGAAATAACAAGCATGAAACAACACGAGGAAATAGCAAAGGTACAACAAAATGTGCAAAGGAATAAAGTTAGGGATTCGTGACTCACAGTATTAATGAAGTCTGAGTTATGAAGAAAAATAGATACTAAGCTTGTTGGAAAGAAGAGACACATTTTGCCATTCTGTCTTTCTCACCATCAGACAGATTTTCTCCCATTGTCATCTTTCAGTCTTTAAAAAAATTCTTTCTATTATTCATAAAATTGGAAGCTTTTTCATAGATAAATTAAAATTGATAATTAATTTCTTTTTTTGGAGTTAAAATATAATCACATAACTTCCCCCTTCCCAATTCTTTCTCTCTCCCATGTATTCCCCCTTGACCTCTCTCAGACTCATGGCCTATTTTCCTTTAATTGTTGATATAGACACACACACATATATATTTCTGAATGTATAATATAATTTTCTCAGTCTGTGTGGATGTGATTGCAGGGCTGACCACTTGGTACTGCGTGACTAGCTGGGTAATCTTTTTCCTGGGGAAGACTGTTATTCTGCTCTCAGCATCTTTTAGTTCTCTACCATTCTTTGTCTACGGTTGCAGCCCCATGAAATTTCCTACCTTGGTGTTAGCATGTCTATTGGCATTGGCCTATTTCATGACATGTCCAGGCAGCCATGTTGACAAGAC
This sequence comes from Psammomys obesus, assembly GCF_907164565.1. Classification (NCBI taxonomy): domain Eukaryota; kingdom Metazoa; phylum Chordata; class Mammalia; order Rodentia; family Muridae; genus Psammomys; species Psammomys obesus. Next base: position 2,470,881 of record NW_026585580.1, on the reverse strand, counting down.
TTGATGGGTGTGGTTTCTCTGACATCTCTAAAAGACACAATCTCTTCACAATAACCTTCTTGTTATCTGCCTCTTTCAGTCTTTCTGCACCTTCTTCCTCTATTATCCCTGAGCTTTTGAGGCAGTAGTATTGTAGATGTATCAGTTAGGCTGGGCATCTCAGGGTTACTTGTTCTCTGCAGTTTGATGGTGTGTGTGTGTGTGTGTGTGTGTGTGTGTGTGTGTTTAATTGTCTCTATTGCAAACAGAGGTTTCCTTGATGAGGAGTGGGGACTACATTTATCTGTGTATATAAGGGTAAGTATTTAGAAGGCAGACAGGGATTGTGCTGGTTTAGTAAAGTGACAGATACAGGTTCTCCTCCAAGATTCCTGATTCACTAACTCCAGGAAGATGCCTGGGTTTCCAGTGACAGGAATGGTTTCCTTAGTTCTGAGTGGGTGTTCCTCAAATTAGGGAGCCATGAGTTACTGCCAAGGTATGTGTGGCACTCTTTCACCTTGAGGGATAGCTATCATGCCAGGCTGGTTATTGTTGTAGTCCATTGTTATCGTAGCTGGGTAGGACTATTGGTTGCTTCTGTCTCTCTTGGAAACTTGCAAGGCACCAATAAATACTATCTTATATTATGACCCGGGAAGACATTTTATATTACTAGGATAACAAATTTATATAGATATTGAAATGCTATACCATTCAGGCATTAAAGAAGGTTTGTTCTAGAAATATAAACTGAGCAGAACTGGTAACAGATGGCTTAACCTCAGTAGAAGGGAGCCGGTGCATATTTAATCAGTATTAAGTACCTCTGTTGGGGCTGGAGAGATTGGCTCAGCAGCTCAGAACACTTGCTGCTCCTGCTGGGGACCTCAGTCAGTTCTCAGTACTCAGTGGAGCCTATGCGACCCATTCCTCCAGTTCCAGGGGAGCCAGTACCCTCTCTCGGCCTCTGTTGACACCAGATAGGTAAGTGGTGCATGCACACACATACAGGAAAACAGCTCTAAAATTACCTACAACCCCACCTTCCTCTTTTGCAGGGAGTTAAAGAGAGAGGATATCTATAGACACTGAAATGACTCAGTTCTCTGAGTATGGCTACTGTGCATTTTTGTTTATTGAGATGACATTTGTTTTCCTCATCATCACTAACTTCTGTTAAAATCTGAAAGAAGAATATGAGCCCAAACCAAGGCATGGACAGAAAAAGCACAATAGTTGGGAAACCGCCTTTGTTTTCTCATCTTTCTGCCACTAATAGTGTGATTGTAAGTTCTCCTTTGCCCTCCCCTGGGGGAGTCATGAGTTTCACCAAAGCACAGATGCAAAACCTGGAGCAGATTCTCTTAGATCAGTGTCTTGTTCAGTCCTCTTCATTTCTTCTTATAGTGGGTGGGATCGACACAGAGACCCACAATTGGACATTGTGCACAAAGTGAGAGGCTTTGGAGCACTCATTTCTAAATGGGTGTCTTTATCAAACCCTTGCAGTCAAGGCTTGGGGAATCTATGCAGAAGAAGAAGAAGAAGCAGAAAGAGTGTAACAGCCAGAGGTAGTGGATGATGCCAAAGAAACTGTGTCTCTCAGTTGTAACAGGACTGATGCCCGTATGGACTCACGGAGACTGGGGCAGCATGCATAGGGAGGGCCTATACGTGCTCAAGCCAGACAGGGTCCCGGAACTAAGAGAGAAATGTGGGCATGGGTCCTATCCCTAACCAAGAAAGTGTTTGCAGTTGTTAGCTTCTGGGAAGGTGAAAATCAGTCCCCCCCCCCCAATGGAGTATCACTGTGTACATCAACCACATGCCAGCGGCAAACCCCATGGCCAAGAGTAGTTGGCCAACACAGAGTAAACCCCATAGGTCCATGTTTTCTGTCTTTTTCTTTTTTTTGTTAGTTTTCTTTCATTTTGTTTTGCTTTGGCATTTTTTTTTTGTCTTATTGGGTTTTTTGAAAGGGAGGGAAGAAGATAGATAGGTAGAAGATAGATAGATAGATAGATAGATGATAAATAGAATGATGTTGGGTGGGTAGGGGGAGGATCTAGGTAGAGATGGGAGAGAGAAAAATGATCAAAGTATACTGTAAACAAGACAAACTATAGAAAACAAACCGCTTGATCAGGCAGAGCAAGTGTACTCAGGAAAGAGCAAGTACAAGCCAGACTGCAACACTTCTTTTCTAAACAGTAATGCTCAGTGTAACAGGCAAATTGATGGCGGAAAGCAGGGTCCCAACTTCATTGTCACACACTGAGGTAAAATGGAGAGGGTTTGGGTTTTGGCTACAAAAGGTTCGAAAGTACTTTATGACTGTAAGTTTGATATCAAATAGAAAACTTTAGAAAGAAAACAAACAAGAGCTTTAGGCTCTTGATCTCTTCATTTTCCTTTTCAGTTAACTCTCTGCCCAGTCCTTCCCTTCAGGTAAGTATTTTTCCAAGGCCCAGGCCCTCAAAGTCACCTCTTCTCCTGTAAGGAAAGAAAGGCAGTTGACAATGGGAGGCGAAAGCTTCAGTGTTTGCCAGTGAAATAGAATTTGTATCTTTTGCTTTGCTAAAACAAAATCTCAAATTAAATATATTGAATCACTATTACAATCACCCCAAAAGGTCTAGAGAATTATAAAAAAAAGTATAATTAAAAAGAAAGCTATAACTAAAAAAAAAAAAAAAAAAAAAAGCAGATAATAACTTTTCAGGGAAGAAAGTCTCAGTAGAAGAACTTTCATTTAAGTAACATGAACATTAATCCATGGCAAGCAAATGGCAAAAATAATTAACTTTTTTTTTTAATGATTACATTTTGGCTCTTTTAAGATAATTACTGAACAAGAAGTGAAATTTGCTTTTGCTAAAGAAGAGACATAATATACTTTTTATTATTTAATGTTGTGCTTGATAGTGTATTTAGAAATAAGCAGTCTGTCATTGAACAGGTGCTGGCAGCAAAATTGCATTTCTGCTAGTCTGCAAATATTAAACTATGGATTAGAAAATGACTGCAACATTATTTTCTCATAAAAACCATGTGAGGGAATAAATGAGCATATCGTTTGAACGCAAACCAAAGGGGTTGCAGGAACACCTGCTGAGACATGAGATTACTGAGGGAAGTGCCACTTGGGGTTTATCATGTCGTTCTGCAGAAAGCAGCCTCGTCTGCCACCTCTAAAGTTCAGTGAGAGACTTTCGGCAAAGTCGGGTGAAACAGGTGATGAATAGAAGCTCCCAGTAGACGGGACATCTGTGCTGAGACAGCTTAGAGACAGTGAGGAACAGGGGGCAGAAACAGAGTGAGCCAGGGGGATAAGCAGGAGCGCTGTGAAATGCTCTCTCCTGGGCATATGATAGCTGTCAGAGTCATGGAATCAGAGCCTTCGTAGATTTCTGAACAAGGGCCACACAAGATAAAGCCAGCCCAAATCCTTGCACTGACGAGAGAGACAATCTCCTGCTCCCCCTCCTTACTGGGGTGCTATTGGTTGTTGACAGTTGGGAAGTAGAGAAAAGCCGATCATTCTTTTTTTTTTTTTTTGAAAGTGTGGCCACTAGTAGGTTTCCATTTTCCAGGGGATGCCCTGTATCCGTGGACATTTACAGCACCAACTAAAATTAGTGAGTTATACAAGAAAAACACACACACATAAAGTGGGAGGGTATCACTTTGGGGGAGCAGCGAGGGAGAGGTAACAGGGGGTAGATATGATCACATTTCATGGCACACATGTACAAAATTCTCAAAAATAAAGAAAATAAAAAGCAACACCCAGAAGCAGCTGACCTATAATGGAAAAGATAATGAAGACGCATTCTTACCAAAATAGAAGCAAACATTTGGGCTTTGAACCATTGGTCTTTCATTACCCACTTTTATAATGAAAGTAACATTTCCTTCACAGATTCCTTCAGATCCTATGTATGTGTACAGAGAGAATAACCATCAAACCACTGAGCACCAGATGCAGGAGAGCACAGAGCATTTAAACACCACCAGTAAGCTACATACAGGTGAATATCATATTTAGAGTTTAGTTTTTAAAGAACAGAGAGAATTGGTGCATAGAATAGTGATAAGAAGTTTAGGGATTTGGAGGCGATTATTTTCTTCAGGTGGGCATTTTCATTGCAGTTTTAGAAACACACACACACACACACACACACACACACACACACACACACACACACTCCTCATGAGCAAGCTACACCAGGAGCACAGTACATCCTGTAAGAGAGAAACCATTTGCATGCAGTGTTTCCCACAAGCTAAAAAAAAATATATTACATTGGCATTTCAATTCATTTGTAAGAAACATGTACCCTGTGAGTAGGATCTCACCTAATTGACCAGATATTTGTAGTTTATAGTTTGTTTTTCTTTGGTAGCTTCTTGAAAAGCTGAAAGCTAAATATGGACTTCTGTGAATGCCATTTCTCAGAACCATAGATGGATAACAACTGAATACTAAAGCTCAAAGAAATCTTTTGGATTATTCAGGGCAAACTTCTCTATTCATGCTCTTTCTTTTCTTTCCCCTAAAGTGAATACACGAAGGCTCAAAGGGATTAAAGAGTCAACAACTTTATCAAGAGTGTAGAGGCTGTCAGAGTAGGTCTGGAACTAAGGCCATGGCATCTTGGGGGCGGGCTCTTCTCTACAGTCTCTGCCTCGGTAATGTAGGTCACAGAGCACAAGGCGAGGATGCTCAGCAGGCTGCTGCGTGCACCGCCCACGTTCCTTTATACCGTTCCCCAGAGTGCGCAGAGCCATTCCGGGGAAAGTGCTGTTTTCTCTTTTCATGGACTGTAGCTCAGACGTTAGAAGGCATGTGCGATCATAATGGAATCGGTGAGCTGTGGTGGCTTCCAGCGTCTTTCTCCTTTTTATTCTTAACTGGAACCTCTCCAGCGAACCACAGAGAAGAGCTGGTCCTTAAAACTGTTGCTGAAATTTCCGATGTTCTTGTTGTGTGTGCTGGTTCTATATGGCTTGAGCTTTTCTTTACTGGTTTAAGGGAAGTCTTTCCTATGCTAACGTTGCCTTGCTCTAAAACGGTCTAAATGGTGATTCTCAAATCTGCCCTTAGGCCAGGAAGAGGCCACACACAGTTTTCATCTATGGGATCCACTCTGAGAGTCTGCTCTAAGACCTATATGAGATGCCCCTATATAACACGTAGAGACTCCAGCATGTTGTGTTCCCGTTGTTTTTTTTTTTTTGTTGTTGTTGTTGCTATGATCTGTTTTTCTATGCTACTGATACAACAAATGGCATTGATTCCTCCCTCAAAAGTGAGAGCTAGAGAAAGGGCAGGAATATGTACTCTCTTCTCACCCCTAGATAATTTTCTGGAGAAACACTTCCCCCCACAACACACACACATGCGCGCGCGCACACACACACACACACACACACACACACACCACACATCAGCTGTGTAGGCAGACATTTCCTTAAAACCAGTTTGTCAGGTAGTTCAGATTTCTTTGTTGGGAGGCAAACTAGATGTAGGTCATGATTTTTCTCTTATAAGTAGTTTAGTTTCTCGATGTAATCCTTTTTCTCTTCATCTAGAAAGACTTTAAAGTATGTATTCAGTGCAAAGTAAGCACAACAAATATTAGATATTGTAATTGTCCAGAACTAGCTTTGATGACTGAGCTCTTCTTCTGTTTCCTTCCTACCCTACAGAGACCTGATGCCATAATTTCTAGCCTTGTTCTTTCTAACTTCAGTTTACTGGCTTGAATATCATATTTATTCTTAATAATACTTCATCCTTTTATACCCCCTTTTGGAAGAGAGAACCTGTACTACATGGCTCTGTTTTCTCACTACCCACTTTTCTCCTGCTCATTTATATAATTCAGTGTATTAAAGGAGTAACATGGTTCTGCAGGGGAACTTTCTGGAATCTAAGCTAGAGTTGGAGCTCTAGGGAAGACTTCCTGGAGCAGACAAAATCCAAGTCAAGTGGAGGACTCTTCAGACTGATGAAATAGTATGGAGTCTTCGAAGATCTGAAAGGCAGTTGAGTACAGGAAAGACATAGAGGATGCTTAGCAGAGAAGAGCCACTTCTGGAATCCGAGTGGGAACATGTATGGCAAAGACTGTACCTGGGGACCTGGGAAGGAAGACACTGAGTGGCTTCTGACTCCACCAAGATCACTCCAATCATTAGGGGCCCCAGCTCTTCCAACAATTCCAGAGGTGGCAGCCTTTAGGGACTGCCAGCAGTGGTGGGGTCTGTCCCTTGCCCTCTGCACACCATTTTCAAGGCCCCATCTTTATCTGCAGACTCAGAGGCAGCAGCCATCAGGAACTACCGGAGGACTCCAAGCCTGCCAAAACCAGGGACAACCAAATGGCAAAAGGCCAGCATATGAACACACTCAACAAAACCCAGGGCAATATGGCACCACCAGAAACCAGCTATTCTACAAAACAATTTCTGGCTATCCTACCACAATTAAAGCACAAGAAAACAACCTTAAATCTAATCTTCTGAAGATGATAGAGGTCTTTAGAGAGAAAAATGAAAGAATCTCTCAAAGAAATATCGGTAAATACAATCAAACAGGTGAAAGAAATGAATAGAGCCCTTAAAGAAACACAGGAAAATACAAGCAAACAGGTAAAGGGAATGAATAAAACTGTTCAAGACCTGAAAATGGAAATAGCAGCAACAAAGAAAACATAATCTGAGGCAGTCCTGGAGATGGAAAAACCTTGGAAAGAGAACAGGATCTACAGACACAAGCATCACCAACACACTATAAAAGATGGAAGAGAGAATCTCAGGTGTAAAAGATACAGTAGAAGAAATAGATATATCAGTCAAAGAAAATGCTAAATCTAAAAAGTTTCTAACACAAAATATCCAGAAAAATTTGGGACAAGACTTAAGAATAGTAAGAATAGATGGAGAAGATTCCCAGCTCCAAGGCCCAGAAAATATCTTCAAGAAACTCACAGAAGAAAATTTCTCTAACCTAAAGATAGAAATGCTTATAAAACAAGAAGCCTACAGAACACCAAACAGACTGGACTGAAAAAAATCCTCCCACCACATAATAATCAAAATACTAAATGTACAGAAAAAAAGAAAAAAATTAAAAGCCACATGGGAGAAGAGACAAGTAACATATAAAGGCAGACCTATTAGAATTACACCCGACTTCTCAACAGAGGTTTTAAAAGCCAGAAGAGCCTTGGCAGATATCTCACAGAACCTGAGAGACCACAGATGCCAGCCCAGACTACTATACGCAGCAAAACTTTCAATCACCATACATGGAGAAAACAAGATATTCCATGACAAAACCAAATTGAAACAATAGCTTTCTATAAACCAAGCCTTACAGAGGATACTAGAAGAAAAACTCCAATACAACGAAGGTAGCTACACCCAAGGAAACACAGAAATGAGTAATTTCACACCAGAAAAAAAGGAAGTGCACACACTCATACTACCACCACCAACATAAAAATTACCGAAATCAATAATCATTGGTCATTAATATCTTTCAACAACAATTGACTCAATTTTCCAATAAAAAGTCACAGCCTAACAAAGTGGATACAAAATCAGGATCCATCATTCTGTTGCCTACAACAAACATACCTCAGTGACAAAGGTAGACATTACCTCAGAGTAAAAGGCCAGAAAGAGGTGTACCATGCAAATGGACCCACAAAATAAGCAGAAGTTGCTATTCTAATATCTAATAAAAATACTTTCAAGAAAAAGTAATCAAAAGAGATGGGGAAGGGCACTTCATACTCATCAAAGGTAAAATCTATCAAGATGACATCTCAATTCTGAACATCTATGCCCCAAAGGCAAGGGCACCCACATTCATAAAATAAACATTACTAAAGCTTAAATTCCACATTGGACCCCACACATTAATAGTAGGAGACTTCCTTTTTGATTGCTGAGTAGTAATCTATTGTGTAAAAATACCACAATTTCTGTATCCATTCCTTCGTTGATGGACATCTGGGTTGTTTCCAGGTTCTGGCTATTACAAATAAAGCTGCTATAAACATGGTTGAGCAATTATGCATTTTGTGTACTTGAGCAAACTTTGGGTATATACCTAGCAGTGGTATAGCTGGGTCTTGAGGAAGCACTAGTCCTAATTGTCTGAGAAAGTGCCAGATAGATTTCCAAAGTGGTTGTACCAGTTTACATTCCCACCAGCAGTGGAGGAGGGTTCCCCTTTCTCCACAACCTCTCCAGCATGTGTTGTCACTTGAGTTTTTCATCTTGGCCATTCTGATGGGTGTGAGGTGAAATCTCAGGGTCGTTTTGATTTGCATTTCCCTGATGGCTAATGAGGTTGAGCATTTCTTTAAGTGTTTCTCTGCCATTTGATATTCCTCTGTCGAGAATTCTCTGTTTAGCTCTGTTCCCCATTTTTTAATTGGACACTCAGCAATCAAAAAGGAGGAAATCATGAAATTTGCAGGCAAATGGTGGGATCTAGAAAAGATCATTCTGAGTGAAATATCCCAGAAGGAGAAAGACAAACACGGTATACACTCACTTATATAGACATATAAGATATGATAAACATAATGAAATCTATACACCTAAAAAAGATAATCAAGAGAGCAGACATGGGGTAAGATGATCAATCCTCATTTAGAAAGACAGATGGGATGTGCATTGAACGTATGACAGGAGTCTACTGAGCGCATTTGAAAGACTCTAACTAGCAGTGTTTTCAAAGCA
>NW_026585580.1:2400565-2462126 GCF_907164565.1 Psammomys obesus | reverse complement strand
GGGGAACAAGGACTATTTCTAACAGGAACTCAATGACTGGCTCTTTGGCCTTCCCACCCCCCAAGGGAGGAGCAGTCCTGTTAGGCCACAGAGGAGAGCTTTGCAGCCAGTCCTGAAGATACCTGATAAAACAGGATCAGATGAATGGGGAGGAGGTCCCCCCTATTAGTGGACTTGGCAAGGGGCACGGTGGAGATGAGGGAGGGAGGGAGGGACTGGGAGGGAATGAGGGATCGAGACACGGCTGGGATACAGAGTTAATAAAATGTAACTGATAAGAAAAAAATAAAATTCAAAAAAAAAAAAAAAAGAAAGCATCTTGAACCAATGGTGCTGGTCTACCTGGATATCTACATGTAGAAAAATGCAAATAGATCCATATTTATCTCCCTGCACAAAACTTAAGTCCAAGTAGATAAAAAACCTCAACATAAAATCAGATACAGTAAATCTATTAGAAGAGAAAATGGAAAATAGTCCTTAATTTATTGGCAAAGGAGACAACTTCCTGAACAGAACACCAACAGCTCAAGCTCTAAGATCAACAATTAATAAATGGAACTTCATGAAACCAAAAAGCTTCTGTAAGGCAAAGGGCACTGTCAATAGAACAAAATGGCAGCCTACAGACTGGGGAAAGATCTTCACCAACCCTACATCTGACACAGGGTTAATATCCAGAATATAAGAAATGAATATAAGAAATGAAACACCAACAAACCAAAAAATAAAATGAAAAAAAAAATGTGGTACAGAGCTAAACAAAGAATTCTCAACAGAGGAATCTCGAATGGCCAAGAAGCACTTAAAGAAATATTCAACATCCTTAGTCATCAGGAAATACAAATCAAAATGACTCTGAGATTCTATTTTACACCTGTCAGAACAGCTAAGATCAAAAACTGAAGTGACAGCACATGCTGGTGAAGATGTAGAGTAAGGAATACACTCTTCCATTGCTGGTGGGAGTGCATACTTGTACGATGACTTTGGAAATTAATATGGCAATTTTTTTTATAAAATTGGGAATAGTTATACCTCAAGACTCAGCTATACCACTCCTGGGCATATACCCAAAAGATGCTCCACCATACAACAAAGACATTTGCTCAACTATGTTCATAGTAGTTCTATTTGTAATAGCCAGAAACTGGAAACAACCTAGTTATGCTCCAACCAAAGAATGGATAAAGAAAATGTAAATTTACACAATGGAATACTACTCAGCTATTAAAAACAAGGACATCATGAAATTTGCAGGCAAATGAATGGAACTAAGTGAGGTAACCCAGACTGAGAAAGACACACATGGTATGTACTCACTTATAAGTGGATATTAGCCATACAGTACAGGATAACCATGCTATAATTTATGGACACAAAGAAGCTAAGTAACCAGGAGGGGTTAAGGGAGGATGCTTTAATCCCACTCAGAAGGGGAAATAGAAGTGGATGAAGTGAGGGAACTGGGTAGGAGAGGGCGTGGGGAGAAGAATGAGGGTGGGGATTAGATGTGGGGAAAGCTGTGTGAGGTAAGAGGGCTGGGAGAGAGAAGGGAAACCGAGAGAACATCTCTGGGACAAGCTGGAGACCTGTGACAGGGTGGGCTCCTGGGAGGATATGGGGGGTGACTCTAGCTGAGACTCCTAGCTGTGGGGGACATGGAGACTGAAGTGGCCAGCTCCTAGTCATGCAGGACTTCAAGTTGAGGGAGGGGGACACCAAACCACCCATAAAACCTTCACAAGATGTGAAGGGATAAAGATGGAGCAGAGATTGAGAGAACGGCCCAACCTGAGACCCGCCCCATGGGAAAGGGCCAGTGCCTGGTGATATTAATGATACTCTGTTATACTTGCAGACAGGAGCCTATCCTAAGCTTCTTCTGAGACACTCCACCCCCAGTGGATGAAAACAGACACTGAGACCCATAGCCAAATATTTGGCAGAGTTCAGGGAATTTTGTGGGAGAGTTGGAGAAAGGATAGAAGGACCTGGAGAGGACAAGAACCCCGTAAGAAAACCAACAGAGTCAACTAAGTTAGACTCATATGGAGGCTCATGGAGACTGAACAACCAACCAAAGAACATGCATGTGCTGGACCTAGTCCCTCTACACATATGTAGCTGAATGGCAGCTTGATCTTCATTTGGGGCCTCTTAACAACTAGAAGGGGGCCTGTCTCCAACATGGGACTAGTTGCCTGCTTTTGGATCACTTCCCCTAGCTGGACTAACCTTTCTGGGTTTAGTGGAAGAGGATGTGGTTAATGCTGGGGTGATTTGGTGTGTTAGCGCAGATTGGAGAGAGGGGCTCCTTTTTTCTTAGGAGAAGAGAAGGAGAAGTGGGGGAAGAGGGTGGGGCTTGGAGAAGAGGAGGGAAGGAGCTGTGATTGGGATATAAAGTGAATAAATACATAAATAAATGAGAAAATATATTTAAAAAATCACTCCACTAAGAAAGAGTGTCTTAGAAAGCTTTGAGGTTAGCTAAATAAAGCTATTTGCCTTTAAGAAAGATCATTAGATTATAGGGGCAAAGGAAAGCATCAAATTATAGGGACTTGGGTGGGCAAGTCCCAACTAATTGTTTGTGTGAGTGTGTGTGTGTTTGTGTGTGTTCAGTATTTGTAAGTTTAATGTTCTAGAAGAATGATGTCATAGGGAAGTAGCTGAGATGTCAGGTTCCTGGGTGCACACCTAGCCAGCCACTGAGATCTCCTAATGGCTTCATGACCCAGTTTTAGCATATGGGACATCTCCAGTCTCTGTTCAGTGCAGTCTCAGACAAGCAAGTTTCTAAATCTGGGGAGAAGCCACATGCCTATAGGTGGGGGCCTTGTGATAAAGCCTTAGCCATATGGGGTGGTCTGTGAAGGTTTTTGGAGACTTTCTTGACTTCCTACAAAGACAAGGAGGTGCAAATGACTAATGATGGATGGGCATTCTCATAGTGTTCCAGAATGACTAAACACGCACACAGTTTATGGAGCAAGGAATGAATGTCACGGCCCTAATGCTGTTTGGAATTCAAGGGAGCAATGAACGAATAGGAAAAGAGTCTATGGACTGAGTGGAGAGAATCAGCACATGCAGGGACTATAGAGGGTGAAATGGATGTTAAGACACCATTGCCTGTAAAGACACCAGGCAATTCTCAGAGGAACACAGAAGCACAAAAGCTGAACCAGGGGCTAAGGCAATAGTGGAAGGAAGAGGGATAGTCAAGCTTCAGCATCCAGACATGAGTTGGCCTGGAAGTTAGGAAGAAGCATGACCACATTTCATCCACACACGGGGAGCAGGGGGAGAGAACAGGGAATGAGAGCATCCCTATCGACGAGTGTACTTCCTCCCGCAAGGCTCTACCTTTTAAAGGTTCCATAACCTTCCAAAACAGTGCCACCCTCTAGGCAACAGGTGCTCAAACACATGAGCCAATGGTGACGTTTCACACTTGGGCTACAACCACAACACTCTCATTTTCTCATCTGTAAAATGGGGTAGTAATGACAGCATCTATCTCGCAGAAGTGCTATGAAGATCAAACTACTCTTAGTATCCAGCTCATATGAAGAGCAATGTCATTGCTCACGCTTTCCAATTTCATGCACGGTCTAAAGCAGTCAGGTTGTTTGACAGATTCTCAATATACTGGGGAACAATTGGCCACAGAAGGGGATAATATGGTCAGCTCGTTTTCTGATTGATGGGCCCCCATCTCTGGAATACAGCCAAATCTCTGTCAACATGAACTTCTGCTTTAACAAGATGGAAAATTAGTCCTCACAGAAATACCCCAGGGAAATGAGGAAAACACAATCCATTCGGAAGGTGTGGTGGTCCTAAGAAATACAATGCTGAGGCACCTGAAGTCCAGTGGTCAGGGAAGGCTGCTTGGAGCAGTGGTCCTCTGTAGAGGTGACCTTCATTCACATTATATTAAGGTGTGTCTCTCTCTATTCAATTGTTAATTGCTGAACTGGCAGTGAGAGCTAAATGCTAACAGATTCTGGTATCTTTGCTGTTGAAGAATCTCCTGTCTTAATGTTGTGTAAAAATTATTCCTCATTTATCTCTGATTGGTTAATAAAGAAGCTGAAGAGCCTGTGACTGGGCAGAGCAGACAGTAGGTGGGACTTCCATTCTCATTCGGGGGGAGGTCCCAGAAAGAGAGACAGAGACAGAGATAGAGAGACACACACAGACAGATAGAAAGGGGGAGGAATAAAGGAGGAGGAGGAGGAGGAGGAGGAGGAGGAGGAGGAGGAGGAGGTCACTGGGCCATGAGGAGCAAGGTCACAAGCCAATGAGGAGTTGCCATGAGGGCAAAGATGAAGCAGGAGCAGCCAGGGCAAGACTAGGTGGCAAGTAGCATGGGGCATATGGCTGAGAAGCAGTCAGGGTAGTATAAATGGGTTACAGTACTGTAGTGCTGAAGTGCTCAAAAGCTTATTAATAAGTGTAACAGGTCTCTGTCTCATCATTTGGGAGCTAGATGGGTATTTAATTCTTTACTTCCTTTAATTCCAACAGTCCTCAACCTTCCTAATGCTGGGACCCTTTAATACAGTTTCTCATGCTATGCTGTCCCCCATCACAAAATTATTTTCGCTGCTACTTCATAACTTCTATTTTGCTACTGTTATGAATAATAATGTAAACACCTCATATGCAACTCCTATGAAAGGGTAATCTGACCCCTCAAAGGGGTTGCAACCTCCAGGTTGAGAACCACTGGCTTAGAGAGTAGGATCCTTGTGTCAAAGTCTAAAGAGCGGAGCATGGGCTTGTTAGAAGAGAGCAAGAAGAGGATTGTGAGACAAAAATCTAAGGGAGGAATGAAGCTTGCAGAATTGTGAAGGGAGAGTTGACTCAGTTACAATGGGGGAGGGTACTTTCCAGAGGTGGATGCTTTATGAAATTGGATTTTATTATATAAATGTCAAGAAAGCATGGGAATGTTTGTTCAGGAAAGGAATAAAATCAGAGAGCATAGAGCCTTCGTGTTTTTATTCTTAAAGTCTTTTTAGAATTAAAAAGTGGGTCCAAGAGATGAACAACCTCAACCTATCCTTTTGCCCAGTTGGTAGATTTTGGTAGGAATTAGATGATAGCAAGATACTGAAAAATTGTGACACTGAAGACTGATATAATAAGTTCTGATGACTCTTTGCTGTGGGAAGCAAGTGATCTTGGTGTAGATGGACAATTGTCACATTGCTTACGCTGTCCCAACACCTTATTTCATGTCACCTCTACTCTGCAAACAGCCCAGGGGGAACTGTGTGCCCTCCAAGGAAGGTTAATAACTTCCTCGATTCAGAAATGAATGGTCGCAGCCACTCCTGATGAGACCTAATTGACTAGGATCAGAAGGAAGGAAAAGAAGACCTCCCCTATCAGTGGACTTGGGGAGGGGCATGCATGCAGAGGGTGGAGGAAGGGAGGGATTGGGACGGGAGGAGGGAGGGAGCCACAGGGGGGATACAAAAGGAATAAAGTGTAATTAATAAAGAAAAAATGTAAAAATAAAAAAAAATACAAAAAAAGGTGAATGGTCACCTTTGCCTGAAGACAATGTGAAGTGTAATGCTTAAAGTATAAATGTTGTTTGCTTCATGCAACAAATTCAGATTGTGGTCTAGACATTCAGAGATTTGTCAAAGCTTACTTCTTTTAAACATTTCTCATGGCTCCCAGAGGGCTGCTGCATCACCTTTCTCCACATCTGTAATTCAGGTACAGGGAGAAAGGGGTGTAAAGGGAATACCTACATGAGAAAACCAGAGACCTGTACTGATCTCCACAGAGATCTTCGTGTACTTCATTGTCTTAACTGTCATAGGGCTGCTTTTGGTTCTTATTCAAAGTAATCTGAGAAGGTGACATCTTAGTACATAGAAATGTGGGAGATTGACACAGTTTTGAAGGTTTGTTTGTTTTTTTTTTTAAACTATATCAGGGTGCTCTGGGAACTTCGATGATGCTACTGTAAGAACAGACACCAAACTTCTGTAAAGCCTGAGAATGAAACATTATACCAGGACATGGCCATCATAGAAGATGGCTTGATACGTGTTCCCACCGTCTACGAAATCTGAAAGTGGAGCTAAACATCCATTATTAGGAAGCAAATAAATTGTAAACATCTACTAACTGCTCTAATCGATCCCAGACTTGCTGATGATAATAACACCCACAATGTTAATTTACATGATCTTTGCACTCAGGATGATGAGATACTTGGCTCCACTTGGCGCATGACAAATCAATCACCTGGACACACAAGCACCATCAAACTTTGAGCGAGCTGGGCTCTTAGGCAGAAGCTCATAGTGTGCATTTTAAAATAACTTTAGACTAGAGGGTTTTTCCTGGTGGTTTGGTCTTGGGTAGAAAAATTGATGCAGACTCCCAGGTTTGAGCATTTCTGAGAATGCTTTTAGAAGGGAAAAAGAAAAGCAGTTAAGTAGCTGAGAGAGCCAGAACAATTGCACATACTAGACAAAGGCCTGGGCACAATGAAAGTGATTTGGCAGGGAGGTGCTACATTTAATTGGTTTAAGAAAATGAAACTTGATTAGTGGGTGATTGGAGAGGAAGTGAGCCCCCCATCAGGTGCTCTCAGTAAGCTTTTGCCAGTGTAAAAACGGAGCATATCACACACCCAAAGGATCAATTGGACTTGCCTATGTAGTCATGCATTCCTTAGTTTCTGAAGGATTGTCAAGATAGGTCAGGACGTGGTTCCCTTTATATTTCCTATTTTCATTTTGTGGAAGCCTGAACCCCAGACGGAAAACGGGCTTTGTTGAAAATAATCCCTGGCTGCTTTTCAAGAACAAAGCTGGTTCTTGGGCAGGGGGTGTGAGGGTGGGATGAGGGTGGGGTGTGGGGAAATGCTGCCAGGCAGTGAGTGGCACTTCTCATTAGGGTGCCTCGTGGGACAGAGTTCTTGGCTTTTGTAGCAGGAGCTGAACAGGGGTGAGGGTTGTAGTGGCTGTGTAGCTATGCCACCCAGATTTTCCCTCCAGGTAGGACTTGCTACCCATTGGTGTCTGCCATCTCCTGGCTTGCCTCAGTGTCAGAGGGCATCTTGTGGTGGCTGCTGGTGCTGGCCTTTTCGATGTTGTTGTTCTCTGTTCCTCGAATCCACCCTTAAGTGCTTAATAACCCGTCCCATTGGGATGTTTGGTTTCATACACATTAAAAAATGCAGCCTGGGAATTTTTTAGTCACTGTTTTAAAAGCCCCTTTGGGGGTGAGCTTCAGTTGAGTGGGTTAAGCAGTCAAAACAAACAATGCATCTTTGTAGAATTTTTAACGCTGGGATGTTCAGCCTTGTTGTGTGTTTAGTGGTTATTTCTTTAGGCAATAAATTAGTACACGCTACTTGAAAGTGTCAAATATGGGATCATACTTCTATTTAGGTTATACATGGCTAGTAAGACTATGTCTTATGTATTTTATTTTGTTATAAAATAAATTTGGATGACAACTGCTTGTTAGTTTCTTTTATTTTTAGTACAAATTTTATGGGAGAAACAAATAGCATTTATTACATTCTTACAATTTACTTGACACAGTGGCAGGCACTTTCATAAACTTAAAATATTTGAAACCTATATTTATTTATTTATTTATGTATTTATGTATTTATTTATTTATTTATTTATTTATTTATTTATTTATTTATTTATTTATTTATTGAATCTCTTTCTCAGTATGGTCCTATATGCAGTCCCCGTTTCTTACCTTCAAGTCTCTCCATATCTCCACAACACCTCACATTGTAACTTTGTGCCTTATTTTTTTTTTTTTTTTATTTGTGTTGATAACTCCCTGTGTCTACTGAGTGCTGCTGGCATAACTTTGCCCCTGGGATCACCCCCTGGAGCATGAAAAGCTGGCTATATCCTCTAAGAACAATGTTGTTTTTCCCTCTTCCTCAGTAGCAATAGATCCTCAGGAGGGGAGGGAGCCTGGAGACCCTCTCGCCTATCCTCCCCTATTTTGCCTGGCTCGACCTTGTACAGAGTTTGTGTAGATAACCACAGCGGCTGTGAGCTCCGGAGTGCAACATCCGTGTCGCGTCCAGAGGACGGCATTTCCTAGCGTTTCTGCACACTCCAGTCCTTACATTCTTTCTGCCTCTTCTGAGCTGTCCCCTGAGCCTTGGCAGTGGTTCAAGGGTTAAGAAAGATGTTCCTTTTTAGGAGTGAGCACTTGCTCTTTTCTCAAACCAAGCTTCTTTAGCGAAAGCTTAGAGCAGTCGAGGCCTATGGGCCTAACCATAAACATTTAGAAGGCAATTTGACAACATGAATAAATCCTAGTTTCAAACCTTTTGTTCAGTTCACTTAACATAAGTTAATCCAGAAATCTAGGACAATGCCATTGGCAGGGCTGCGTTAAGAGAAGGGGATAGCACATTATAAACTCTTTCTCAGAATCTTTAAACTAAGGCAGCAGTGATTGTGTGTATAAGGGTCTGAGTTTCAGATTATTGAAAAAATTAAATTAAATTGCAGTCATGTAGCTAAGTAACAGGGGCAAAGAGGTACCACACACATTTATCCAATTTATATCTTTCCATTCATCTGGCCATTAAATTACATAATCTGTACCTGACCTGTGCCAGAGCTATGCCTAATTATCAACTATCTTCATCCTGAAGCTAGAATTTAGCCAAGCACCTAAGAGTTAACCAAAAGGGGAGATATACCTAGTAAGCCTGTGTGTGTGTGTGTGTGTGTGTGCACGTGCATGTGATTAATTCACATGAGAGGCAGATGGAGGATAAATGAATTAGAATGGTGGTCAAGGTTGAACTGAGGTTGGAGGGAAGATTAAAGAGTAGTCAGAAGAATGGGAGTAGGAGGTTGGGAGTTAGGGAGAAAGCATTATCTGTATCATCTATCCTTTTCTTTCTCTTTATTTCCCCCATTCTAGCTGTTATCTATCTATCTATCTATCTATCTATCTATCTATCTATCTATCTATCATATGTCATCTACCTATCTGTCATCTCTCTCTATTTATCTATCTATTATTTATCTATTATCTATCTATCTATCTATCTATCTATCTATCTATCTATCTATCTATCTATCTTAAAGGAAGAAGGTGCATGAACTGATGCTGCCTCCGGATTTGCTGGCAGTTCGTTTTGTCTTTAGGGCTGATGTTCTGACAAAGCCAGACTCAGAAAGTAAGCACTACTCATGGCTGGAAACCCTCACTAAATCCACCCACCTTGCTGTCTAATTTTATATCAACTTGGCACAGAGTTAACTCATAGAGTCATATGAGAGGAGGGAACCTCAATTGAGGGAGTGCTTCCATTAAGATCAGGCTGTAGCCAAGGCTGGAAACAACCCAGATGTCCCTCAACTAAGGAATGGATACAGAAATTGTGGTACATTTACACAATGGAGTACTACTCAGCAATTAAAAACAAGGAAATCATGAAATTTGCAGGCAAATGGTGGGAACTAGAAAAGATCATCCTGAGTGAGGTATCCCAGAAGCAGAAAGACACACAGGGTATACACTTACTCATAAGCGGACATTAGACATATAATATAGGATAAACATACTAAAATCTGTACACCTGAAGAAGCTAATCAAGAAGGAGGACCCTGGGTAAGATGCTCAATCCTCATTCAGAAAGACAAAGAGAATGGACAACAGAAGAAGGGAAAAACAGGGAACAGGACAGGAGCCTACCACAAAGGGCCTCTGAAAGACTCTACCCAGCAGAGTATCAAAGCAGATGCTGAGACTCATAGCCAAACTTTGGGCAGAGTGCAGGGAATGTTATGAAAGAAGGGGGAGATAGTAAGACCTGGAAAGGACAGGAATTCACAAGGAGAGCAACAGAACCAAAAAATCTGGGCACAGGGGTCTTCTCTGACACTGATACTCCAACCATGGACCATTCATGGAGATCACCTAGAACCCCTGCACAGATGTAACCCATGGTAGCTCGGGGTCCAAGTGGGTTCCCTACTAATGGGAACAGGGACTGTCTGTGACATAAACTGATTGTCCTGCTCTTTGATCACCTCCGCACTTTGTAAGGTGGGTACAGCCTTTCTAGGCCACAAAGGAAGACAATGCAGCCACTCCTGATGAGACCTGATAGACTAGGATCAGATGGAAGGGGAAGAGGACCTCTCCTATCAGTGAACTGGGGGAGGGGCATGAGTGGAGAAGAGGGTGGGATTGGGAGGGGAAGAGGGAGGGAGCTGCCGATGGGATACAAAGAGAATAAACTGTAATTAATAAATATAAAATATTATAATAATAAAAAATTAAAAAAATGAAAGTTAATGTGTTTTGAAGAGAAAAAAATACTATTAAAAAAAAAAAAAGATCAGGCTGTAGGCAAGCCTGTACAACATTTTCTTAATTATTGATCAATAAGGGAAGGCCCAACTCACTGTGGATGCTGTTATCTGTGCGCTGCTGGTGTTGGGTCCTAAGAAAGCAGGCTAAGCAAGCCATGTGAAGTGAGCCAGTGAACAGCATCCCTCCATGGCCTCTGTATCATTTCCTGCCTCAAGTTCCTGTCCTGCTTGAATTCTGTCCTGATTTCCTTCAATGATGAATTACAGTGTGGAAGTGTAAGTCAAATAAGATCTTTGCTCTTCAATTTGCTTTTGAGCATGGTGCTTCATCTCAGCAATAGAAGCCCTAACTAAGACACTCACAAAATGAAGGTGTCATTTGTTGCCAGTGTCCAAGTAACTTAAAAAAAAAATGACCATTTTGTATTGACATAATCTTTGCTGTGATTTTGTTCTTCTCCGTATATCTTGGTATATTTCAATCTTTGTTTCAACACTGTGGCTTAAATCTCTTTCTGGATAGGTGGTAAGACTTTTTTTGAATGGCCATGTCTATGTGCTGCTGTTTTCTCTTGAATGAAAGTAGAGCAAGAAAAAAAAATAGGTCATGTTAGTTTAGATTTTGCTACTCAATACCTTTAAAATCTTTCTATGACAATCCCCCACAGAGTAATAGCTCAAATAGGCCTTGCAGATCATGTAATTAAGTGTCCTCATTTCGCAGATGAAGTGGCCCATAAATGATGGCTGATTTATTTAAGGATGGTCAGCAGCTCCTGGTGGAGACAGAACAAGAACCCGCACATTCCTCACTCTGACCCATCACCTTGTGGATCACAGTTGGTAGGGCAAGGGCCTATGATGTTTCTTTCCAGGCTGTATATGCTATTTTGTAGACAGTGGTTCTCAACCTTCCTAATGTTGTGACCCTTTAATGCAGTTCCTCATGTTGTGGTGACCCCTGACCATAAAATTGTTTTTGCTGCTACCTTGTAACTGTAATTTTGCTATTGTGATGAACCATAATGTAAATATCTGTGTTTTCTAGTCATAGGAAACCCCTGTAAATGGGTTGTCTGACCCAAAGTGGTCATGACCCACAGGTTGAGTACTAACACTCTAGGATTTTTTTTCTCTAGTGACTGAGAAAGAGAATATATCTCTTTCTTCAAGGTTTTATAGAAGATGATCTTCCTCATACCAATGACATTTGATAATATATTTTCATGACTCTGGGTTTAAAATCAATATCTTTAAATAAAGCATGTCTTTTTTGAAACTTAAAATTCATAAGTTTTCTTTGCAAGCATATTTTTCTAGGATGACACTCTTTTCTTCAAAACCTGTTACAAACATCCCTTATTTTTCTTAGACATATTTTTAACAGTGCGGCCTGCTCTTAGAAAGTTAATTATTCATTTGTATGCATGTAAAGTGCCACGGGTATCTCCTGAGTATCAAGAGAGGAAAAAAAATAAGTTGAATCTGTTATAAAACTCACTGAATGGATCACAAGCAATTCAAGCTTTAAATGCTCACAGCCATAAACTCTCAACATCAGGGTTGGGTGGGGGAACAGAGCATGCTGGGAAGAAAAAGAAGCTCATAATCTGATTTATCCTCCTCCTCTTGCCCCATCTTCCTGGGCTTACTAAGTTCCAGGGAAGCCACATCCTTCTGGAAACTGGTAGCTAATTTCAATATGAAGTATCATTGATCTTTACTAATTTTTACAGACAAGTAAGTGAACATCTAACAAACAGCTGAAAGCAAGGAACACTAAGGTTGGTAGACTGACAAGGAGGAAGCCTATCTAGAGTTAAGCAAGGAGCAAAAGAAGACTGCTCTAAAGCAGAATTAATGAAGCTGCATTAATGAGGTAGAAATGAAGACTTCTCCTGGGCCCCACAGGACGCTTTGTTCCAACTGATGAGTGTGTCACAGCATACACAGAGTACTGGGTTGGGGAGGCTAAAAAGAATGAACAATTGAAAACGAAAACCAAAGGAAACAAATGGCTGTTTTGGCCTCTTCAGAGTGGGTATGTTACCTGGGCTGGTGGAGTGCACATCACCTCTATGTCTTCATGGCATTCCCCACACTCGACAGCTCTGCCTTTGGCTGCCTGTGTCCCAGTCCTGATGCTTCCCCTTACCGCATCAAGGACCACACATAACATTGCTTTGCCCCCTCATCTGTAAAATGGGTACTTATCGCATAGAGTGCTATGCACAGAGAGCCTAGGACACTTTTGGTGGTTTGTCCAATGAAGAGGGGATTGCTTCGGATTTCCCCTTGAGTTGTGTTCTTAGCACCATTCCTGGCTCATTGCAGAGCCTTGATAAATATTATTTGTCAAAGACTTTAGGCCAAGATGCTCTCTGAAACAGCAGTCATCAGGGTGTACCCTAACAGCAACTCAAGATGGTGGTCATCTTAGCTTACTTCTGTAACATTGCTAACCTAAAGATGTTTACAGAGAATAGTGTCCTTTGTTTGAAAGGTCTCAAGGTGATGCTCTCAGCTCCTGGTGTTGAATGCATGTATCTCAGCACTTCCTCTAGAAGGGCACTTTTTATTAAAGGGAGGTGATAGCTCACATCTAACTTCTAATACATAGAGGATCCATAGATTTTCTTTAAAATATTTATTTTTACTGTTTTTTAATTAAGTGTGTGTTATGGGTATGTGTTGTAGTAAATAAAGAAAAGGCTGTCGGGCTACATAATGTATATTATTATTAGCCCTAAAATTACCACGGTGGTATTATCTAACCTGCTATCACAAATAATAAGACACAGACACCTGTTAGATTTTTTAATTGCTTTATTCACCTTGGGCTGGGCAGACATTCCTATCTACACTGTCTGAATATTCTCACCATCCATCTCCCAGCCCCTATTCAGTGCCATCCTCCTTAACCATTCTGTCTTCCATCCATATTCTTATAAATACTTGCTTTTATTCTTCATCTGGGCCTTTTCACACCATCATTAGAGTCGTTCCTCCAAGTCCCACATGGTTTCTTCTCCAGCTAACCCATCATGGTGTCCTCTTTCTTCCCCTCTTCCTGTCTGTCCATTTCCTTAATTCTTTAGGATGCCGGGGAATCTTAGCCATATCCACCCCATTCTGCTCTACCCAGGTATCTGCTGCCTAATGAACCAATCAGATACAATGACTTAGGCAGGTTTACAAAATGAGGATAGGTGTAACCAGATCTTGAGGGTCAGCATTAGAACAACCCCCAACAGGTATGGGCACATGAGTGCCTAGCCTAGCGAACTCTGGCAATCAATGAAGCCATAGATTTCACAGACAGTTCTCCCTCTCATCCTGTAGTCATCCCACAATTGGATACTAAACTCAGCCTTTCTTCTTCTTCTTTTTACAATGCTTTTATTTGGTGTATGTGAACTAGTGCACCTGTTTTTCTGTATCGGCATCATAAGGGTTCAGGTGCCCTCAAAGGCCAGAAGAGGGTATCAGATCCCCCGGAGCTGGAGTTAGGGTGTTGTGAGCTGCCTGATCTAAGTGTGGGAAAGAAAGATGGGTCCTCTGCAAGAGCAGCAAGTGCTCTTCACTGCTGAGCCACCTCTCTAGTCTCTTCTTTTCATTAAAAAAATGTTTGAAAGTTTTAATAGTGCTTGTATGTGTGTGTGTGTGCGCGCGCACACGTGCGTGCATGCAGGTGAATCCAGTTATGGGCTCAAGCTAGAAATGGGTGTTGAATCCTCCGGAGCTAGAGTTACCCACAGAGTACCTGCTTGGTGTGCATGCTTGGAACCAAAGTCAAGTCTTTCTGCAAGAGCAATGGGCACTCAACTGGTGAGACATTTCTCAAGTGCTGCTACTTTTCTTTTTTGACTTGCAAGGACACTTTACTGTGTCCCCTCTGTAAAGATAGGACTTTGCTTTCCTTAGAGTCTCTCCTGCCTCCTCTTGCCTCATTCCAGTGTTGGACACATGGAGGTTTTAGTTGATCTTATGTCTCTGGAGTGACATTTCTTTTTGAGCCAGTTAATTTTTTAATGATCATTTACCTTGGTTTTATTTTGAATGTTGATTCCAGGTGATCCCCACTGCTTATGTGACAGTGGGTGTCCTTTGGAAAGACAGTGATCTGGGGATACTGTGTACCCATAGGTCAGGAGGTGAGTTAGAGGTGCCTGATCATAAGCTTTAATCAGGAGGAAGCTTGATGTTGTCCAGTTGTCAGGATGGCTTCTCTTTGAAGGTCAGATATCTTCAAGTGAGCCTTAAGCTTTCCTAGCTGTTCACTTAAATTTTTTTTTTTTTTTTTTTTTTTTTTGTCTAGGGATTAAGTGTCCACACTCTGTTTCCTGGCATCACTGGTACTAGCAAACAGAGGATGAGGACTGGGCTGGGAAATCTGGAGTTAGTGGAGTTTCCTGTGCGGAATTTTATTGAACTCATGCCTAGCCCATTTCAGCTCCATCTCTGACTCTTGTTTTGCAACAGCAGAGAATTTGCACATATTCAAAAGCATATGTGTGGTCAAGAAGCTAATGTGGAGGGCTTTGAATCATAGAATCGATAACTTAGGAAACAACTTTGGGTTAGCTTTTGTGTAGGTCCTAGTTAGGACTCACTCTACTGTCAATTTGTGACTTATGAGTTGTATAGACACAGGCTGAGGAATGAGTAAATTTCAGTTGCTGAGAGAGGAAAAGCCTCATACTTTTGACAGTAAGAGTTTTGAATCATAAATGAAGGCTTAAAGACATCAGCATGGGGAGTTATCACGCTGAGGCCTGCGTTAAAAAAATTGGATTGGGCTCAACAGAATCCTACATAGCCATCACTGACAAGCGTCACGTCTAATTCTGGAACTGTAAGAAACACAGGGCTCACTTAGTCAGGCCTGTTATTGCACAAAGGGAAAAGAGGAGACATAAAAAGGTTAGTGATGCCAACCTTTAAGCCATATCTTAATCCCACCAAGCCCATTAGACAGTATGTGCAGGCAGCCTGGAATCATTTTACAGCGTCCTGCTCCAGGCTTTCTCATTACGAGTTAGATTCATTTCCAAGGACGAAAGTGTAAATGTGCTTCTAGGATGTTGACTTCAATAATTTATGTAAGGCCGTAAACACATTTCAGCACATTTAGGAAGCAAATTTTCCTTAATTTTTCTCCTATTGCACAGTCCCTTAACAATTTCTACTCATTTAAAATCCCTTGTGAGTAATGGCTTTGCCATCCCTTCGTCCGCCAGTTTTGGAAGCAATCTGAAAATGTACATCTGCATGTAAGTAATACCTTCCTGTTATTTTGTCTGTAGTTTATATTCCCCAGATCTATTTAATACGATCATTTGCTTATAAAATACTACGTCACCCATCAGCATTAATGTTACTCCTCACCTCCATCATGCTTGCACCTCTCTTACATACACAGCTCCTCAGGATCTGTAATCCTTCCTAGGGCACTATGTTAACTGTGGGTCTGTCATCCTATGGTACGTCCTTGTTTTCCACATACGAATCGATCTGAATAAGCACGTTTTCAGCAATGTTACCTCAGGAAGCATTTCACGTTCACTTTTCTTTCCCCTTCCTGTCCTGACTTTTTACTTTTCCCTTCTGCACTGGCTTGTGAATATATTCCCGGCATCCGAGTTTCATTTATAGTTTTCCTTTTATATGTCATCAGTGCAAGAAAGTCAACACAATTACTTCTAAGGATAATTTAACGAAATGTTGGTGCTGAAGGAAAACAAAGATACTTGGCCCATGGCTTGATTTTCCTTGACAACATCCAAACACTCATACTAAACTCGTTTCCTCAGTGGCTACCTCCTGTTTATTTCCTAGACACAGAACTCAATTATTAGACACTTGTTTCTTATCATGAGCAAAATACAGTATCAAATTGCTTCCTCACCCACCCACAGTCCATACTGATATTCTTTCCTTAGTATTTAACACATTGAGTCATCAATGAGGTTGTCAGCATGCCTTTCTGTTAATTTCGCTCTTTTAAAGGGCACTTTTACCGTTTCAAAATTTCACTTCTTTTAGGGAAGATTTGTTTTGAGTTTGTGTTATTAAAGACATTGGACATTACTTCTCCAACAAATTAGGTTTACAACCAAAGTTAGATAAAAGCACACCCTTTTAAAATTTCCATATCAAAAAAGAAGTGACTCTATGTTAAGAGTAACCTAAGATTTTTGATGGAAGAAGAGAATAGCCTCATGTAAACACCTTCAGGATTTTCTAAGTCAGTACTGGGTATTTATTTCTGCCACACAAATAACCACGAATTTAGTAGCTTAGGTTAAAAAAAAAGATTTATTACCTTATAGATCTGTGGGTCAGAGCACTGTCACAGCTCTCACAGGGCTGGAGAGATGTCGGTGAAAGTCAAAGTACTTGCTACACAGGCTTAAGGACTTGGCTGTAAATCCTCAGCTCCCAGGTCACAAGCTGAACACAGCTGCCTATGCCTGTAACTGCGTGCTGTGGGAGGAAGACAGAGCAGGGTCGCTTGGGGCTTGCTGGTTGCCAGCCTCGTCCCAAGTTTAACGAGAGACTCTGCCTCAAGGAAATACGGTGAAGAGTAATAGCGAAGGACACCTGGCACCGTCCTCCGTCTCAAGTGTGCCCACGAGTACGCACACACGCACACACACACAAACACACACGAGGGCGTACAGCATACACACATATAGCACATACATATCGTCCCTCAAACATCCTTAATATAGTGCTGACTGTTTATCTTAAACATAAACTAGACAGATTGGCGGTATAGCTCAGCAGCAGAACAGGCATTTAGCCTATGCACGGCCCTGAGTTCAAGGTCCACTGTGCAAAGACAACACAGAAACCAGAGTAAGACACAAGTTCAGGAGATAAGATTTTTATTGGTACTTTTTTTAAAATTTTATTTATTTATTTATTATTATTATTACTTACATTTTATTAACTCTGTATCCCAGCTGTGTAATGCTCCCTCATTCCCTCCCAATCCCACCCTCCCTCCCTTCCTCATCTCCTCCCTGCTCCTTTCCAAGTCCACTGATTGGGGAGGATCTCCTCCCCTTTTATCTGACCCTGTTTTATCAGGTATCTTCAGTACTGGCTGCAAAGTCCTCCTCTGTGGCCTAGCAGGACTGCTCCTCCCTTGGGGGGTGGGGAGGTCAAAGAGCCAGCCATTGAGTTCCTGCCAGAAATAATCCCTGTTCCATTTACTATGGGAAACCAATTGGTTACTGAGCTACCACGAGCTTCATCCAAGCAGAGGTTCTAGGTTATATCTTTACATGGTCCTTGGTGGAGTGTCAGTCTCAGAAAAGACCCCTATGCCCAGATATATTTGGTCCTTTTGGAGCTCCTATCCTTTCCACTTCGTACTAACTCCCCCTTCTTTCATATGATTCCCTACACTCTGCTGAAGGTTTGGTTATGAGTCTTAGTATCTGCTTTGGTACACTGCTAGGTAGAGTCTTTCAGAGGCCCTCTGCAGTAGGCTCCAGTCCTATTACTTGTTTTCTCCTATGTTCAATGCACATCCCATTTGTCTTTCTAAGTGGATTGATCATCTTACCCTGTGTCCTCTTTCTTTTTTATCTTCTTTAGGTGTATAGATTTCATCTTTCTGTATTCGTTTATTCCTTTTTTCATTTGTTTCTTTCTTTATTCAGTTGGTTTACTTTGATTTTCTCTTCTTTGAGAGAGGGAGAAAGCAAGCATGAAGTTGGATGTGTAGGGAGATGAAGAAAATCTGGAAGGAGGTGGGAGAGGGAAAGACTATGATCAAAGTATATTGTCTGAAAATTCTTAGTTGAAAATAAGTTAATTAAAAATAAGAGGGTTAGATGGAAGGGAAGGGGAGGAAGACCTCCCCTATCAGTGGACTTGGAGAGGGGCCTAGAAGGAGATGAGGGAGGGTGGGTAGGATTGGGAGAGAATGAGGGAGGGGGCTACAGCTGGGATACAAAGCAAGTAAATTGTAATTAATATAAAAAATAAAAATTTAATTAAAAAATAAAAAATAAGTGTTACACAAGAGAAAATGTTAATAGGGCCATTCTTATTCTTTCATAACCCTTCTACTCACTCTTGTGTGGGATTTCATTGTTTTACCTGCTTATTGTTGACTTATGAAGATGAAATTATTCATTATCCTGCCTGGTATAAAGGAAATGATAAGGAGCGAATTCACTTCCACATACAGAATTATTCTTTCGAAATTATTATCTTTCCACGCAGTGAAAGAACCTTGAACTTGGAGTGAGAGTCTGAGTTCTGACTTCTCGGTTGTAAATGGAAGAATTATTCCCTGGGTATAGGTGAAGGGAAGCTATGCCCAGAGGTGAAACCAACACAAGACATACCAGATGGGCCATTAGCAAATAAGCTTCTCTTATAAGGCTTACCTTACAGAGACTCGCACCAGTTTCTATAATGTCACCTATCAGTTTCTGTAATGTCACCTGTAGCTTCCTTATTGGACTGGCTTATTTGGACTCTTGGCTCAGACTTGTCTATCCACCAGGTTGAATAGGATTATGAGCAGGCTGTCTCTTGGCCTTTTTGTTTCTCCCCCAAGGTTCAACAGACTATTGTATAAACAGTGTAGTGTGTGTGTGATTTTTTTTTTTTTGTAGGTGCCAGAAATTACTAGCAGTGAATAGCCAAACATGCTAGATGCTGACTGTCAACTGAGACATTGTTTCTGCCCGGACAATGAGATCAACAATATGAGAATGGTCTCTGCTCTCTGACTTTGACACTTTTCTATTCAATTCTGAAGGTTCCCTGGACATGACATGTTTGAGGACATGTCATAGCATAAACCCGCCTATCCAGGACATTCAGAGGACTCTCAGCTGCTCTTGCGCGGAGCATTCCTTATGAGCAGAAGAGCTATGTGAGATGCTGAGAGAAGGTAGCTAGTTTTCCCTCTGATCACATTATGTAAGTCCCCCCTCCAGAGCACTTTTTTCCCCCTGAAGAAACAGAGTATGCATTTGCCATTTTTATTTCTTAGAACTAGCATTTAAATTATGTTATTCTCAGGTGATATTTATCTTGGTTAAAGCATGCATTTTAAAACAGATAATTTTCTTCTAGTCAAAGTGGGATTGATAGCTTTAAAAATAGTTGAATCAGCCCATGCTGCACATCAGCTACAAAAATAGAAATCAGGTCTATGTTTGACAGATTCCAAAGATAGTCTTTGGTATGATTAGCTAATACAATACTGCAGGCCTCTTTAATATTGATGAACCACGGTGTCAATGTAAGAAATTATATAAAGAACATGAAACCTTTTAATATAGCCATCCAAACAGTGGTGATATTTACATTTTGAGATCTTGAAATACTTAGAGAGATGATTATAAATAAACATAGTTAGAATACATCCATTCTACAGAATATAATATTGTATGATACTAGAAGGAAGAGAGATGATAGTTACAAATTGAGTCATTTCCGTGGACGTGCTCCTTGCTCAATAGATGGTAAGCACATCTATCTATCTTAAAACATTCAATAATTCCTATATTAAGTTCTTGGATCTGATTATCCTCTCTTCATTGAACCAGAGATGTCCTCCCAAACGATGTAATAGGATAATGTATTCAGATTTTAAGATGCGTTCAATACTATCAAGCTCCAGAGAGGGAAGCTTCCTGTCTGACGCTTACTATGGCACTCTCTCTCTTCCTTTCATAATGCTCCCTAATCATTTGTAGTCTTTCATCGGAAGTTGATCACTTTCTCTTCTATGATTCTGAAAAAGCCTAAATCATTTTAAGTTTCTCCCAACAAATCTCCGAGGAGGGGGTATGAAGGAAAAGAGCTACATAGTTCTATTAGGGATCACCTAACTAGGCTTTTTATATGCTCTATCATAACCATCATACTGCATTATAATCTCATATTTATTCATCTCTCTCCCTTATTGAACTAAAATGCTTAATTGCTGAATACATGAATGAATGTTGACATATGTTCTTCCCATAAGAATTTTCATTCCTAAAAATTTCATCTTTGTTATGATTATATATAAAAAAAGAGATTACATAACCTTGCCAATGTTAAGAAATAGTAGTGAGCATATTGAGAACATTCAGGGAAAGAGAGATAATATTCATCCAAAATATTTACACCCTCCTCTGACTGCTGGTGTTACTATAGCAATGAAATCTTAAAATCCAGTTGATAATGTCCTCTGGTTCATATTCTCTACTACACAGCATGGGGCTGGGTTAGGAGACTTCAAGATACTTCCAAAATTATAATAAGATTTTCCCTGATAATAGTTATATTTTGGGTCTTAAAGTCATTGTGTTAGTTCTTGTCACTGTGACAAACACATGAGAAGAACAATTTTAAAGAGTTTTGTTTTTTTTTTTTTTTTTAAAGAATACTTCTTTACCTGGGCTGATAGTCACATTTATTTTTTTAATAATTTTTATTTTTTATATTAAAAACAGGTTATTTACTTTGTATTCCAGCCATAGCCCCCCCATTCCTTCCCAATCCCACCTTCCCTCCCTCATCTCCTCCTTACCCCTTTCCAAGTCCACTGCTAGGGGAGATCCTCCTCCCCTTCCATATGACCCTAGCTTATCAGACATCTTCAGGACTGGCTGCCATGTCCTCTATGGCCTAGCAAGGCTGTTCCTCCCTTGGGGGTGGAGGGTGGGGTAAAGGAGCTAGTCATTGAGTTCATGTCAGAAATAGTTCCTGTTCCCCTTACTAGGGAAACCCACTTGGATACTGAGCTACCATGGGCTATATCTGAGCAGGAGTTCTAGGTTATATCCATACATGATCTTTGGTTGGAGAAACAGTCTCATAGAGGACCCCCGTGCCCTGATATATTT
Source organism: Psammomys obesus (assembly GCF_907164565.1). Classification (NCBI taxonomy): domain Eukaryota; kingdom Metazoa; phylum Chordata; class Mammalia; order Rodentia; family Muridae; genus Psammomys; species Psammomys obesus. Next base: position 2,440,903 of record NW_026585580.1, on the reverse strand, counting down.
TGTCCTTGTGGAGCTCCTGTCCTCTCCCAGTCATATTAACTCCCCCTTTTATCGTATGATTCTCTGCACTCTGCCAAAGGTTTGGCTATGAATCTCCGCATCTGCTTTGCTACACTGCTAGGTAGACCCAGATGTCCATCAACAGAGGAATGGATATAGAATTTGTGGTACTTTTACACAATGGAATTCTACTCAGCAATTTAAAACAAGGAAATCATGAAATTTTCAGGCAAATGGTGGGATCTAGAAAAGATCATTCTGAGTGAGGTATCCCAGGAGCAGAAATACACACACAGTCTATACTCACTTATAAGATAGGATAAACACCTATAAGATAGGATAAAAATACTAAAATATGTGCATTTAAAGAAGATAAACAAGAAAGAGGACCTGGAGTAAGATGATCAATCTTCACTTAGAAAGACAAATGCGATGGACATAGGAAGTAGGAGAAAACAAGTAACAAGACAGGAGCCTACTGCAGAAGGCCTCTAAAACAGAGGAGTTTTAACTCACGGTTTTGGTTGGTTTCCATCTATGGGTGGTGTTCCATGCCGTGGACCAGAAGTGTTGCTGAGCACCATGGATTCAGGAGGAAGATATTGTAAGGGAAACAGCTAGCCTTTTGGTAGACAAGAAGCAGCAAAGAGAGTAGGAAACTCCATGAACAAGGTGTGTTCTGCAAAGGTATGCCCCAGTGACCTACTTTCCAAAGTTTTTGTTTTGTTTTAAAAGCTAAAACAATACCACCATCTAAGAACCAAGTCCTTACCACTTGATTGATAGTCCATGGCAGTCATGCCACTGTATCCAGAGCGTCACCAGGAAACACACTGTGACATAACTATGTGTATTTTTCGTTCTGTTTGGCTTTTTTTGTGTTAGCGAACGCCCCATGTAGTCTTAGGGGGAAAACAAACAAACCCTTATTTGCTTTGTTTTCAGACCTATTGTTTGTTCTCTTAAATCTACTACATTCAGCTCAATTTAAGAGCAAAACGGACCCTATCTATCTATCTATCTATCTATCTATCTATCTATCTATCTATCTATCTATCATCTGTCAATCATCTACCTACCTACCTATCATCTATCTATGTCATAATTTGTAGTAGTTGTAATGGCTAATCTTAGTTGTCAACTTGACATACCCAGTATGAGGGAATTTCAGGTGAGGAATTGCCTCCATTATATTGGCTCATAGGGGATTTTGAAATTTTTATTTTTGGTTGCTGGTTGCCCAGCCTAATTTAGAAAGCCCCATTATTGGACGCATGGGTGTGGACCATAAAAAAAATAAATAATAAAACTGCTGTGTAAGCCAGAGGGAGCAAACCAGTAAGCAGCATTCTGCCATGACTTTGGCTTTAGTTCCTGCTTCCAGGTTGCTGCTTTGAGTTGTTGCCTTGGCTTTCCTTGATGATGGACAATATTCTGTGAGATGAAATGAGCCATTTCCTGCTTGACGTTCTCTTTTGGTCAGTGTTTCATCAAAGCAAAGAGAAGCAAACAAGAATGGTGATTAAATAGCTTTCAATAAAGTGTTTTAGTGTTTTTTTGCTGTTGTTGCTATGATTAAAAAACTAACAAAACTAACCAACCAATCAACCAAACAAGAACCTTTGACCAAAAGCAGCTCAGAGCAGAAAAGGGTCCATCATTAAGAAAATCAAGGGCAGGAACCCAGGGCAGAAAGCTGCAGAGGAAAGACAGAAAGCTGCAGAGGAACGCTTTGTATTGACTCACATGGCTAGTGAGCTTTCTTACATAGCCCAAGACCGAATGTCTAGGACACAGCCAGAGTAGGCTGGGCACTCTGCATCAGTTAATATTTAAGACAGCCCCTTACAGACACAGCCACCAGCCAATCTGACAGGGACAATCACTCAATTGAGATTATGTTTTCAGGTGGTTCCAGGCTCTGTCAAGTTGAGCAGTCGATGGCAACCAAGTGTGTAGCTTATTGATTGTTACGAATGGATACATGGATTAATTCACGGCTTGTATAACTGCACACTTCCTGAACGCTGTCTTAAAAGACTTGTGGGTATTATGTAAATAATAATTAAATTAGAAAAATAATTTAATAATTCGAATGTTATCTTAAGTTTAGATGCGTGGTACTTTCATGTTTTTATATGTTTAAATCAGCCTATACTATATTAGGTACCACCATGTTGGATCTGAAATAGGTGTGTTTTTGTGGTCCTCATCCATGCCTATCTTCCCCACCCACTTGTATCTCTGTTCTTTCCTTAGAGGTGGACCCCAGACTCTTCTTTTCACATCTCGTGTGTGCTTTTGCCACTCTCCACCCTCCCCATCCCCTGACATGGCTCTCTCTGTCTCCTTTCTAGACCTTCCCCACACGTAACATGGTCTTAACTCATAAGGAGATAATTCTGTACATTATATATGTGTAATATGCAATATATGTGTTAGTATACATGTACTTATGCAAATTATATATATACACACATTTATCCAGAAATCTGTACTTTCTTTCAAATGGCATATGTAAAGGTTTTCATTTCCTTGGGTCTTTTCTTTTAAATAGGCATTATTATTGTTATTCTCTTTAATTTCTGCATTAATAAGTGAGAAATGGCACCACTAGTTTAATTTTCATTTTTACTTAATAGTAATGTTGATCTTTCCTCATGATTTTGGATCACTAAAATCTCATTTCAAAGCTGTTTTTTATGCCTTTTAGCCTAGGCTCCCGTCCACACTTTATTTTTGTGTATGGGTATTTTGTGGGTTTTTTGTCTGCTTATAAATTTGTGCATCCAATACATGAGTGGAAACCACAGAGGACAGAAAGGAACACTGGATCCCTTGGAACTAAAATTATAGACAGTTGTGAGCTGCCATGTGGGTGCTGTGAGTTGAACCTGGGTGTCTGGAAGAAAGGAGGGAAGGAAGAAAAGAAGGAAAGAAGGAAGGAAGGAACCCAATGCTACTAAATTTGACTTATAAATGAATACTGTCAACTTAAAATCAGTTGTCTATGGTTAAAGGAAATAATCAACCATTGGGATGAAAAATTAAATAAAAACCTAGGCTTTTTCTTAATGTAACCAAGAAAAGGGAAGGAGAATGCAGCAGGGTGTTTTTCTTGGTGGTTTGGATTCAATCCTATATTCCTTCCCATTTAAAATGATTTGAAGAATCAGAAAAGGGGGCTGAAGAGATAGTTCAGTGATAAAGAGCTCTTGAAGAGAACCTGGGTTAAGGTACCAGCACCCATCTTTAGAGACAGTGACCACAGTCACCTTTCACCCAGATCTAGTGGATCTGCTATCTCCAGCTTCCACAGGCTCCATACAAACATATACTCATAAAGGCATACACACTCTCCTAAGTAATTTTTAAAAATCTTTAAAAAATAACAGAAATAAGGTGTGCCCTTACTTGTGAGATACCAGTGGTGTCCTGAGGATGGTGTCAGAGGCTCTAAGTGTTTTAAAACCCTGTTTTTATAACCCATTGTGTCTGCCATGAGTTTTGAGCCCTGTGACCCTCAATACCTTCTTGTGTGCAAATGAAGACTGTAACAGATGATTCCTGATGCCTCTTCTAATTCTTATTATCCACAATCCCAGGTTGGAATCAAACCATAAATAGTAACATTGTTTGCCATTGGAGGACAGGCAAATCATGGGAATCAGCCCATAAACCCTCTCTTAATGCGTACACGCTGGAAGGTTCTAATGTGTTTTTATCAAGCTTCAGATTTGTCCATTTGAGACTTGAAAAATAAATTCAGTCCCACGGCATGATAAAAGACGTCTCCAGACCGTGTGCCGTTCCCATTGGCTCTTTCACAGGCTATCTTGTCTGAGAAAAGTGGTGAAAGGTCGTTTTGCATAAACGAATTTTAAAAGAAAAAATTTAAGTCTTACCCAAAGTTGATTCATATGCGATTATTACAAATACAACAAGGACTTATTTTATTCGTTTATTATTTGGCGTTAATGAGTGTTTTGCCTGCATGTATGTATGTGTCTGTGCACTATGCACAGGCCTGGTGCTGGCTGAGGCCAGAAGAGGGCATTGGATTTCCTGTGCTGAGAATTGAGCGTGGGTCCTCTGGAAGAGTAGCTCGTGCTCTTACTGCTCAGTCATCTTTTCAGCCTCCTAATATATTTATTTTTAAAATTGTTTTGTTGTGCTTGGGATATAGCTCAGCAGCACAGTGCTTGACTACATACCCAAAGTCCAGGGTTTGGTTGACAGAATCTCAAAATAAGAAAAGAAAAATTAAAAAAATAAATAAACATGCCCATGCACATACAGAGCACAGGATCACTTTTAGTGTGTTCTCTAGAAGGATTTAAGCTGGCTGTTATAGCGCATGCCTGCAATTCCAGTGTTTTGGAGGCAGAGGCAGGAGGAGCGGGAGTTCAAGGCCAGCCTTGGCTGCATAGCAAGTTGGAGGCCAATCTGGGCCAAATTGAGACCCTGTCTCAGAAACAAACACAGCAAAAAAAAAAAAAAAAGTGCTGCCCACACATTTCAAAGGAAGGTGGTGCTGAAAGAGAAAGAGATTGAGGAAGTTTTCCTGGAAAGTTATTACTCCCAAGTTCTGATTTTTCTAGCAGCTGTGAATTCAGGCTCAGGCGTAAGCAGATTGGAGCCGTAAATGGTACACAGTGCCCGAAAGGAAACGACCTGAATGGGAGCCAGGGGACCGAAAGCAAGAAGCGTTAGCCTGTGGTTTTAAACCCTTCCCTTCCTACCTGCTAGAATAGGACCTTCTGGGCTTGAGGACCAAGAAAACTTCTGGTTTCAGGAATCTGCCATAAGGGATGCTCCCTTAGGCTGTACGAGAAGGCGCAGCTGGGGCAAACAGCCTGGCCGTGGTTGGCATTTGAATTTCAAACGCAGGGACTTCTGAAAAAGAAGCTGTCTTATGGAAACATAAATTGCTTCTGAGCACTCAAAGCCACAGCAGAAAGGGCAACAGAAAACCACATGAGACAAAACAATTTTGATAAACTGTTAAGAAATCTGTTCTCTTTTTTCTGCATCATTCTCTTCTCCTTCTACCCCAAGTAGCCAGAAAGAAGTGACAAAATTGATTGAAACTGCATGGGATGTTGCAAGAAACTCTGAGGAGGGAAGCTCCTTTGAAGGCTGATGCATGACTGAGCCAGCAGTCTCCACTGGGGGAAATATCACCTGGAGAGACAGAGAAATTTGTGACTGGGTGTGAAGTCAGGCAGTCAATCGGTATATATTTAACTTGTAAAGGGAAGCTGTGTCTCACTGGCTGGCTCTAATTCTATTTCCAAAGGCCCAACAAGGTGCGTGTGTCACCACACACCTTGTCATCAATCAGTCCGTGATGGGTTTCAAGCCCCCTCAACTGAAAGAACCTTCATTTTATGCCTGAAGAAAGAGCCCGTTGAAGCGTTCTCCCTTCCGTGGTGCAACTAGAGTACAAGAAATGCCAAGGATATATGTGTCACATGCCCGGAAACAACTAGAAGGCTAATTCTTTTCATAGAAAGGAAAATACAATTTGTGAGCTCCATTTGAAGTGCCAGGTAAAATAAGTTTTGGGATAGGTTTTGAGCAAATTAGAGACACATAAGCAGAGAAGCTGCTTTTCCACATCTGTTTTCTTTATGATCCGCCTGTCCCTACTGGTGACCCAGTCAAAGAGCAAATGTTGGATTTCTGCATTTCAGACTGTAGACATATTATTCTACCAGCGGGAAATAAGGTTCCCACAGTCTTATTGTGGGAAGCCAAATTGCTTCATCCCCCGTAGCCGGAGGATTACACTAGCTAGCAGTGGGGCGCCCATACAAAGCTGTAATTTGCAATCTGAATCTAATTTCAAACCCCATCCAAGAAAAAAAAAATAAAAATTAACATGCTGAAGAGACTCCCTGTACTATGAACAGACTGCTTCTCAAACTCTTCAGAATTCTTTGGTAATCATTTCTTGAGGAAAATTAGTCAGAGTTTAATTATTTTCCACATTTTCTTTTGCCTATCCTAATTATAGTCAATACGGGTGAAGACCCATTGGACCTATTAGGAAACAATTCATTAGGCTATGAGTAGCATTCAGGAACAACCAGCGTAAGAAAATATTCTTGCCTTTTAATAAAAGTGAACAATTTATGTGAATCCAGCCCTAAAATAGAGTTGTCGGAGAGCATTCTACCAAAGGGAGATTGAATTTAGGGGCTGTCACCCCCATGGATGGAGGCAGTCACATACCACTCACCCCTCCCTGAAGCTGAATTAATGAGCACTCTACCAGCTCTACCTTTAAGGACTCTAGCAGGCTCATAGTGGAGTTCAGGAGAAGAGCGAAAGGACTTCGCAGCACAGCATCGTCTTCCTATCTCTTGAAAGGTGCTCAGTAGCCAAGACAAGGATAGCATTAGACAGGTCCACGCAGCACTCTGAGAAGTGGAGGTTGGAACTGAAGGCATAGAGTCCCTCCAGGAACAAACAGTACTCCAGTCCCCTTCTCTTCAATGACTCCATGTCCTGTTCGGTCTGTACAACTCTTAGCAAATGACAGGAATGGGTAAAGCTATCTTTTTCCAACCTCTTTCTTCTTTTCGCCATTTCTGAACATGAGAAACAGAGAGAGAGAGAGAGAGAGAGAGAGAGAGAGAGAGAGAGAGAGAAAGATAGTTGCAAGCGAGACAGAACGGGAGAAAGAAAGTCTGTGTGGTGGTTCTCGGCTGTTATTCCGTTCTGGGTGCCAGAAGCCTGAAGGACAGGCTCCGTGGTGGAGGCTTTGCAGAACCTGACTGTCGCAGAACTCTAGGGGCTTTCTTTAAACAAAGAAAGACCCACTTTTGAAGTCAGCATTACATACAAAAGTGTCCGATTATTCAGAATGAGAAATCACAGATAATTGTAAATTTTAGAAAGCCGAGAGATATTCCCATAGCCAAGGCTTGTAATTTCTTACCTTTTTCATGCACAGATTTTTTTCCTGCTTCTTTTTCACCCTGAGAACCACAGAAGAAGCTGTTTGTCGGGACTGGCTACATTATCTGAAGAACTTAGGGTGAAATAAAGCTGCCGTGTCTCCTGCCCAAAATGTGTGGCTGCGATACCTCACTCAGGATGATCTTTTCTAGATTCCACCATTTGCCTGTAAATTTCATGATTTCTTTGTTTTTCATTGTTGAGTAGTATTCCACTGTGTAAATGTACCACAATTTCTGTATCCATCCCTCTGTTGATGGACATCTGGCTATTACAAATAAAGCCACTATGAACATAGTTGAGCAAATGTCCTTGTTGTGTACTTGAGCATCTTTTGGATATATGCCTAGGAGTGGTATGGTATAGTTGGGTCTTGAGGTAGCACTATTCCTATTTGTCTGAGAAAGTGCCAGGTTGATTCCAAAGTGGTTGTACAAGTTTACATTCCCACCAGCAATGGAGTAGGATTCTCTTTCTCCACATCCTCTCCAGCATGTATTGTCACTTGAGTTTTTGATTTTAACCATTCTGACGGGTGTAAGGTGAAATCTCAGGGTCGTTTCGATTTGTATTTCCCTGATGACTAAGGACGTTGAACATTTCTTTAAGTGTTTCTCTGCCATTTGATATTCCTCTATTGAGAATTCTCTGTTTAACTCTGTATCCCATTTTTTAATTGGGTTACTTGATTTTTGCTGTTTAACTTCTTTAGTTCTTTATGTATTTTGGATATTAGCCCTCTGTCAGATATAGGGATGATGAAGATCCTTTCCCAATCTGTAGGCTGTCATTTTGTTCTGACTACAATGTCCTTTGCTTTACAGAAGCTTTTCAGAAAGACACACATGGTATATACTCACTTATAAGTGGATATTAGACATATAATATAGGATAATCATACTAAAATCAGTACACCTAAGGAAGCTAATCAAGAAAGAGGACCCTGGGAAAAACACTCAATTTTCATTCAGAAAGGCAAATGAGATGGACATTGGAAGAGGGACAAAACAGGGAACAGGACAGGAGCCTATCACAGAGGGCCTCTGAAAGACTCTACCCAGCAGGATACCAAAACATATGCTGAGACTCATAGCCATACTTTGGGCAGAGCGCAGGGAATCTTATGAAACAAGGGGGGGGGTGGTTATAGAAAGACCAGGAGCTCTACAAGGGGAGCAACAGAACCAAAAAATCTGGGCACAGGGGTCTTTTCTGAGACTGATACTCCAAACAAGGACCATTCATGGAGATAACTTAGAACCCCTGCACAGATGTAGCCCATGGTAGCACAGTATCCAAGAAGGTTCCCCAATAATAGGACCAGGGACCTTCTCTGAGATGAACTCATGGGCTGGCTCTTTGATCACCTCCACCTGAGGGGGAAGACAGCCTCACCAGTCCACAGAGGAAGGCAATGCAGCCCATCCCTGATGAGACCTGATAGACTATGGTCAGATGGAAGGGGAGGGGGACCACCCCTATCATTCGACTGGGGGAGGGGCATAGAAGAAGAAGAGGGAGGGAGGGTGGCATTGGAAGGGGATGGGGGAAAGGGCTACAGCTGGGATGAAGAGTGACTGTAACTAATAAAATAAATAAATTAATTAAAAAATGTGTGGCTGTATTCAATAGAGAAACCTCTTCCATCGGAATCTCCAACCAGGCTCAGGTCCTCATGAGCATAGCTTTTTCTAGCTGTACTGGCTGCACATTCATGAAACTGGCTGTATTTGCATGCTTAAATATTAGAACATGCAATGCTTTAATTAAGTGGCGAATCCAATTACTCTGTACTCTATATTTCTATTGTATATTTTCTGTACAGATTTTGGAAGCTTATATTTTGATTGACACTTCACGTGATGAGTGTTTTGTGGTGTCTTTTTCTATAAGGAGACTGGAAAAGCATTCCTTTTCTCAGAATATTTGAAATTTGTCCCTTTTAAACACCATTGGGTACTTTGACAACTCTTTGTAACATCATAATTAATTGTTGTTCGTGTCGTATAAGATTTAGGGTTGCTATCATAGATAGGAAAAAAAAACCACTTTCAATTATTTTCCTTCTTGTAGTTTGTTACATTTATTTATTTTGTATGTGTGTGGGCAAGTGGATATGTGTATGCTATGTCAAAGGTATTGTCGGAAGTCAGATGACAAGTTTGAGTCTCAGATCATTCTCATACGAGGGTTTCAGGGATGGAGCTGAGGTTGTCAGACCTGGCAGCAAGCATACTGGGAGGTGTGTTTTACGTGAGTCTCCTTTGTATTGCAGGCTGGCCTTTGGCCTGTTTCCTGTTGGGACACCGGTATGAAAGTGGTTGATGGAAGTGTTCCTTGAAACCATTCCTTTGCAAGAACAACTGCCAATGACATGGAAGTCCTTTATTAAATCCAGTGGGTCCATAACCTAAATTCAGAGACTTAAACTCAGAGAAGCCCAGGCCCCAGTACCAACAGACAGGATGAAAAATGTGATTTAGGATGAGATGAGAATTAAAGTCCAGGAGGAAACTGACACTGCTCAACTTTATTCGCAACTAAAACATTGTGTCTCTGAACATTCTGCATCAACACGCAATGTAAGAAGAGTCCAGATAAGCCTCATGATAAATCTAGATGTGAGTGTAGAAACACACCCAAGGGTGCCTAGGGATCTACCCACGTGATATAGAATATGATGGCAACTGCAAAATAGAAGCATGGAGGATCTGCAGCAAGCCCAGCAAAGGGTAGTCACTTCCTTTGGTTGAAGAGGGGTGATTTTAAAACTCCACAGGGCAAGGACTGTTGCCTTCCTTTCTGTTTCATGGCTTATCTTTCCAGGCAGGTAATAGACAGGAATGGCCTGGTGGGCAGTGATATTTACCGTAGGGTGAGATGAATGAAAAGAGGCCTCTCAGTTATCTGCCATCAATGGCCACTCAGTCAGTTGGCATCTGACTCTGGGAATGTGATCACACATTTCTGATAAAGAACATTTTCCAGAAAGCCAAAGTTGTCCTCTGATAGGAAACGTTTTATTCATGTCTCCACAGGACTGAAAGTATAAAAAAAACAGCGAGTGCACCTTGGAAATAATTTAGCTTTACATATCTACCTCATTTCATCTAGATGACAGGTACTCAGCAACTCAGAGAATGGAAGAGTCAATGAAGTTCTCAGACACTGGTTTATAGCCCAAGCTTAAGAGACAGGAAAAAAGCAAAGATGGAGAAAATGGGACAGTACAGGTCTACAGTGTCTGTGAGTGTAGAATGAGTCTACAGTGTCACATGCAATTCCTCACGGCAGAGGGAAGCAGCCGTATGGAAGAGTGGAAGCTGGGTAATTGATTGTTCCTGCTGGAACAATCATACATAGACCACAAAAATGGACTCACAAAGACCTTCTGTAAATGTTAGACCTGAAAAAGAAAAACAGGGAATGGGAAGCAATTCCAGAATATTGGAGCAGGCAACGATTTCCTGGGTAATGGCTCTGGAATTAAAAGCAAGAACTGACATCAAAGGATAAAGCTACTGAAAGAAAAGACATAACCAACAACATGAAGAGACAACCTACTAAATGAGAAAAGAAGTTTACTCATCACTAATCTGACAGAGGACTACTCTCCAGGGTCTACAAAGAACTCTAAAGAGTTAACAACAAAAGAACAAGTCATTCAGTCAACAAATGGCCTAACCAGGAATTTCTCAAAAGAAATGCAACACCAAATAATAAATATTTGACCACCAGTATTTCTTAGCCATCAAGAAATGGCTGAAAAGCTGAAATGATTCCATGATACCATATTCAAGTTAAGCAAATTCTGGAGAGGGTGTGGAGAGGAAAAAAAATAGATCTTGTTGGTGCTAGGATATTGTTGGTGGCATGTCAGTTAGAACAGCCATTATTGAAAACAGGATGTCACTGTCTTGAAAAGCTAAGAGTAGAGCTGTCATGGCATCACACTCCCGAGTTTACACCTAAAGGAAACAAAATTATCATACTAGAGAAACCTGTATATCCATGCTTATTGTGGAATTATTCGTGATCGCCAAACCGTGGAATCATTCAGCTTACCCTATAAGCAGATGAGTGAATAAAGAAAACATGGTGTTTGCACATGTATAAAATGGAATTCTGTCCCACTCTTAGGAAAGGCAAAAATCCTATCATTTGCATGAAAATGGAGGGAACAAGAGATCTCCATGTTAAAAAAAAAAAAAAAGAAGTGAGAGACACAAAAAGGACAGATCCCTTCTTTCCCCTCTTAGGTGAAGCCATGAAAATAGAGGCAACCTGGAAGCAATAAAGCGCACCAGGGAATGGTGAGGGACCCGGGAAAGTGGAGAGAAAAGACATAGTGAAGGAGGATGTGGTAAAAGAGTTCTCTTTAGGGAAGATAGATACAAGCAAGGCACGCATAGAGCACCCCAGTCAATCTCATTCATATGTATGTACATTGCATACATTAATAACGATCATATATATTAATGTTTACAATATAAAAGGAAACAGTATCACAATTATTATCACACAGCTTGGGAGGAAAACAAAGAAAAATATCCCCCAAACCACAAAGGAAAACATGAGCAGATGACAGGAGCTCAAATATTCAAAAGAGACTAAACTGGGTTTTTCTCTGATGTTTATCTTACATTTCAGCTCTCCTCGTGCCAATTAATGTCTTCTATTCTTACCACTAAAGCCATCTTTAAAATTTTGTATACTAAAATAATTTTAGGAATTTGTCTTGTTACTTTGCATGGGGAACATTTTAATTTGTGCTGTCCTTAATATTTTGTAAGAATTAACCAGAAGAAGCATGATTCTCAAAAGAGAGATTTTTTTTTTAAGTTTTTTATATGCAGCTAATGTCATTAGCCCAAATGCTTAGGCGAGTATACACTTTAATAATCATTAGAGCCTTACAAAAATAAATTAAAATCCACAACTTCCAATTTCTATTCACTTGACTACAACCCTGGGAAATTCATTTGATGGTTCTGTCTCAATTTAAGCATTTATAAAACCAATTTAATAATATTCTTAATTTACTGCTAATGTCAGTAGGAAACTTAATTAAAATAGTAAACTAATTGTCTTTGGTTAGAGATTAGATAATTATGCATTACTATAGTCTTCCTAATTTCCAAAGTAGTTGAAGATGTTTAAATGATTAAATCTACAAACTTTTAAATGGCCTTTATTTTAATTTAATTAATCACAAGCTATTTTATCTTTTAAAGCATATATTTGGCTTTTCAAAAATATAAACTCACATTCAATTAGTCAAATTGCATTATGCACCCTCTCCTAAGTATAAAAGCAAGTATTTTCATTTCTTATATGTATTCATTGTTTCTAATTTTACTAAAAATGAATATAATCAATGAAAATTAGAATTCAATGTTATGTAAATATGCAATATTGCTATACTTAAATGACTTAAATAATGTTTTAAAGCTGGTCTCAATTGGTTTTTGTTCCTTCGGATATAATATAGATATGTGTGGGTGTTTATATGTTATCTGGTGGGCTGTGAAAGGTGAAGTATAGGTTCAATAAGGGTGCAATGGACATGAACTTCATTATAGATGTGTAATCAATGGAAATAGATTAAAGTAAGCCAGATCAGTAGTTAGGTGCTTAAAAGGGGGGGTGCAAATAGCCATGTATTTTTTTCTCTTAATGATATAACAAGTGAAAATGATTTAAGAAAAGATATCATTGTCTGCATTTTGCCATAAAGACACTTTTTCCCATTATGCTGGCTTCTTTTTACCTAATGCATTTCCCTCACTTCCTTTTATGTCCCAGAAGGATTGGGTTTCCTTCTGAGACAAGGTAATATGCAGAAGGCTGCCTCAAAATTATCTTCCCACAAGAGATGACATAAAATATCGGTGCAAAGAAAGAGATAATCAGAGACTGGGGAAAGCATGTCAGCAGCTTTTCCAGAGCACCCCCTTGCTTTTTCACAGAGGCAGAAATTGTCAGTCCACTAATGGTCTTTATGTGATCCGGGAATTCTGGGAAAGGGCTGGGGATATTTGCAAAGCCTGCCTTTGCATGTTCCATACATGAGAGCCAGTGTCCAGCTCCATCCACGTAAGGGCTCCTGCTCTTATTTACTGTCTTGGTCATTTCGTTCATTTCTTGGCCATTAACCTCGTTACATGTGTGTCCTCGTTAAAGCTTCATCTTAGTGCTTGCTGGTGCTTTCAAGGTAGTGGAACTTTTAATCAGGTCTCAACGGTCCACATGAAGACTCACCTGTCGATTGTGTGTTCAAATGAGAACGTGGAAAGCCTCCAGTGCTAGACTGGGGAAATTTTGTACTTTGTGAAGGATAGAGGTGTATGTACATTAAAGAAAAATTATTTAAGTTTCCTTAAAGCCAATACTTGGAACACATTAAGAAGATGAGAGATAGGCATGAGAGCGAAACTACATTATTTTAATCAGTGAAGCAGTGAGGAGGGCATAAACCAAGATGGCAATATTAGAGATGGGGAGAAGAGGACAAATTAGAGAGCTAATTCAGAAGAAAGACTTCGGACCCAAAGGCTGGAGTCAGAGGTACTCCCAAGTACTTAAATGAGTGACCAGTAGGATTGGGGTGGCAACCAAGAGAGGAAGATTGTAAGCATACAGATGGGTAAAAGATGGGGAGCCATTCAGGTGACACAGAGAGGGAAGGAAAGAAGGCTGGTGTGCAAGAATCCTCAAAAGACTCAGGTGAACTGGGAGAAAGCATGGAGGAAAGACCCTTGCCATGAGGGGGTGAAGGGTGGAGAGGTCAGACTCAGAGAATGCAAGGAGTCCAGAAAGGAGGCAAGCTAGCATTTTCATAGGTAGACACCTAGAAGGAGGGGAGAAAAAAAAAAAAAAAGCGGGTCTTCATAAGGGGCGAAGATTTGAAGGCAACAGAAAATTTAGGTACAAAGTAATTTGTTGACTGTTAAAGGAAAGGCTGAAGACTTAGACCAAAGAAGAGCTGCTCGATGTAATGATGCTCTGGAGATCTGGATGTAAGAACAAATGGTCAAATTCATTTTGTGGCCTATGTGTCTGTTCTTCTGCAATCCCATGCTGTTTTCCTTAGCGTGGGTAGTAGAACTCTAAACAGACTATGTGAAACTTTCAACATTGCCTTTTCTGTTAAGTATTGCTCTGCCTGTTGATCACTTTTGGTGCTTCCCCCAAGAATTTAAGTTTTTAAACATCTTACTATACAGCCTCAATCAACCCTGAACTCACTATATTCCTGCTTCAGTTTTTTGAACACTGGGATTACAGATATGTGTCAGCAAGCAAGGCGTCTGCTGGATTTTAGGATTGTTTTCCCCTAATTTATAGAGTTTCACTGGCATTTTGATTGGTCACTTTTGGTAAACACCCATTTTAGCAACATTAATTCTTACCCATGAACTTGGGAGGTCTTTCCATCTTCCAGTGTCTTATTAAACATTATTCTTCAGAATGTTAGAATGATCATTGCAGAGCCCTTTCATCAGCTGTATTTTTTTTTTTACCTATTTATATATTCTTGAATCTCCTATGAATGAGATTGCTCCAGTGAGTTCATAGTGTTTGATACTGGAGAGTAGAAGAGCTGATGTCTGCCTGTATGTTGGTTTTATATACTGCTGCTTATTGACTATTAGGTCTAAGAGTTATCTTTAGAGTGGAGTCTTTGAGACATTTTGAATCAGACCATCTGAATGCAGGGATAACTTTCCTTCCCCGTTTTCTAATTCGATACCCTTCTCTCTTTCTCTTGCCTGAATTAAAGTATTATATTGAGTAAGAGTGGTGGGGATGGGTGCCTTTGTTTCGTTCCATATTTGAGACATATAAATATTTGAGACACAAGGAATGGTAATAGCTTTTCCTCATTTGGTATACTATTGGCTGTAGGTGTGTCAGAAATAGACTTTGTTGAATTGAATTGTGATCCTTTTATAGAAAATTGGTATTCTTTGTACATTCATGTGAACATGTATCTGTGTCAGCGTATGTTATGTACATGTGAGTGCCTGAAGAAGCCAGAAAATGCTAGATCCTCTGGTACTGCAGTTACAGGCAGTTGTGAAATCAGATATTATAAAGTCCCCCAAACAAGTTCTAGGAACTGAATTTGGATGCTCTGGAAGAGTCACAAATGCTCTTAACCTCTGAGCCAGCTCTCAAACCCCTGTTCAGAGTTCTTATCTTGAGAGGATATTCAATGTCATCAAATGGATTTTTTGTACCTATTGAGATGATGTTGTAATTTTTATCCTTGATTCAATTTTTGTGCTGTGATATACTTACTGATTTGCAAATATTGAACCATCCTTGGATCAAAGCACAGTTGATCACAATGTCAAGTCTTATTATTGTGTTGTTGAATTTGATTTGCAAATATTCTATTGGCTCTTGTCTAAGTTTATCAAAGAAATTGGCCTACAGGTTTTTTTTTTGTTTTTGTTTTTTGTTTTTGTTTTTTTTTGGTTATAATTGTATCAGGTTTTGCTATTAGGGCTATTAATACTGCTTTGTCATATAAACCTGGGCATGCTCTTTCCATTTCTATTTTATGCAATAGTTTAAGAAGTGTCAGTTTTCTTCTTTAAAAGTCAGATAGAATTCACCTGTCAGCAATCCACCTGAGGTCTGCTTTGCTGGGATAATTTTTATTATTGCTTTAGTTTCATTGGCTGCTATGGAATTATTTACATGTTTAAATAACCTCTGGGCCAATTTTATTCTTCCAGAGTTTCCAATTTATTGCATATAAAATTTCAAAATATTATTAATGATTGTTAGGGTTTTAGTAGACTTTATGAGAAAATGTCCCCTTTAATTTCTAATTTTATGTATCTGGGTCTTCTCTTTCTTTTCATTAGTTTAGTTATGGATTGAAAATTTTGTCTGTCTTTTCAAAGCTAAAAGTCTATGCTATTTAGGAGATTCCTCAGTTCTCTATTCCCAGGTGACTCCCGGTTATGTGATGTTGACAATAAAAACCAATCACCGTAGATTTCTTTGAGAATTTCCTGCTCTGCTGGCTCAGCGCTTGTCATTTATTTAGTCTATGCTTCTCATGGAAAGTCTTTGTTTTACCTTCGGTTCTGAAGGATTCCTACATCACAGAGTTATGATACATTTTTTTCACAGTTTGGAAAACATTATTCTCCTCGGCTGTTGGAGTTCTTGTTGCGATATCTGCTGCTGTGCTGATGTCTTTTCCCTTATAACTGGCTTGGTATTTGACTTTCATACCTTTCTATTTTATTATTACTATTTCTACTACTATTATTATTTTATGTGCTTGACAATTTGAGTATGATAATGGAAAAGTTTTTATTTTCTGGTAATGTCTACTTGGAGTTCTAATTTCTTCAGCATCTGGATTTGCATATATTTCCCAAGAATTAGGACATGTTCTGGAATTATATTATGGAATGGGTTTCCTTAAGCCTTTGTTATATATCCTGATTCTTCCATCTGATTCAATTACTTTAATTATAGTTTTATCTCTTGTATATTTTATATTGTCATCATTAACTCATTTGGCTATTATTTGTATTGTTTGAAGTCACTGCTAATTTTAAAAATAAGTCTTTCGAATTCCTTGTCCAATCACTTCTCCAGTCCAGTAATATTTGGATTCAGTTATGGAAGAGTTAAGAACACACAGGGAAGTAATGTCACCTTGTTTCCTCCATATTTCTTGCATTTTAATGTTGAGACACACGCATCTATTAGGACGGAGGACACAGCATGTTATCTGAAGATGGTTGACCTTCTCCTAATTGCTCAGAAGACAAAAAAAAAAAATTCAGTAACACTGCCCCTTCAGATATAGAAATAACCCATGTTACACAGTGTCCGATCACAGTGGCAAAGTACTAGGCAGAACCACTGAGGGAAGAAGTGCTTATGGACTTGCAGCTCAGTGGATTCTGAGGCCTTGGGGAACACAATGACATAGCAGTGGCTATGGCTCATGGCAGGTAATAGGCAGAACAAAGAGATGAAGAGCTTGAGACAAGATGTAACCCTTCAAAACATGCCTCCAGAAGCAACCTGTTGCCTTACCTCAAGTTTCCAGAACCTTCCAAACAACAGCATCAGCTGGGGGCCAAATACCCAACACCTGATCCTGTAGGGAATATTCTAAATGTAAGTGGTATTGAATGAAATACCATTTAAAAACAATGATAAGAGAAAAGAAAGGGGCGGAATAACATGAAGTAAACTAAAACCCTGAAAGTCAGTACAGGTCAAAGTCACAATAAAATAATAAAAATGGTGTGCTGGGAAGGGGAAGCAGAGGAAGTAAGATTAAGATGTGGATAAGATGAGAACAAAGAGAAGAGTAAGAGAGAAAAATCAATTGAGGAGTAAAAGAGTAAATATAATTATATGAAAGTATGCTGGGATGGAAGAAAAAAGAAACATTATTGAGAACATCCTCTGAGCTGAGGTATTCGGGTTGAAAAGGCTTATTATTATTATTATTATTATTATTATTATTATTCATTTTTAATAATTTATTCCTTTTTATATCCTGATTGTAGCCCCCACCCTCTCTCCCTATTCCCCCCTATCTTCTTCCCCTAGTCCACTGATAGGAGGAGTTCTCTTCTCCTGTCATCTCCCCCCTAGCTTATCAAGTCTCATCAGCACTGCCAAGATCCTCTTCTTCTGTGGCCTGGCAAGGCCTCATATCCAGAGGCAAGTGATCAAAGAGCAGGCAGGCAGCACCTGCTCCCCTTACTCAGGGATCCACCTGGAGACTGAGCTGCCCATCAGCTACATCTGGGCAGGTCTTCTCCATGCATGTTCCTTGGTTGGGGCATCAGTCTCTGTAGGAACTCCTGGGCTCATATATTTTAGTTTTGTTGGTCTCTTTGTGGAGCTCCTGTCCCCTCTGTGTCCTTCTATCCCCACCTCATCCATAAGACTCCCTGCACTCTGCCCAAAGTTTGGCTGTGGATCTCAGCAACTGCTTTGATTCCCCTGTTGGGAGGAGCCTCTCAGAGGATCCTCTACGGTAGGTGCCCGGCCTGTTTCCTCTCTTCCACTGTTTCTGATGTCTATCATGTTAGCCATTCTGAATGATAATTAAGCATTCTCCCTAGGGTCCTTCTTGTTGTTTAGCTTCTTTAGGTCTGTAGATTTTAGTACAGCTATCCTATTTTATATGGCTAATATCTAAGTGAGTATATACTATGCATGTCTTTCTACTTCTGGGTTACCTCACTCAGGATAATCTTCTCTAGTTCCATCCATTTGCCTAGAAATATCATGATATCCATGTTTTTAATACCTGAGTAGTATTCCATTGTGTAAATGTGCCACAATTTCTGTATCCATTCCTCCATTGAGGGACATCTAGGTTGTTTCCAGATTCTGGCTATTACAAATAAAGTTGCTATGAACATGGTTGAGCAAATGTCCTTGTAGAATGGTGGGGCATATTTCGGGTATATGTCCAGGAGTGTTATAGCTGGATCTTGAGGTAGAGCTATTCTCAATTTTCTGAGAAAGCACCAGATTGATTTCCAAAGTGGTTGTATAAGTTTGCATGCCCACAATCAATGGAGCAGGGTTCCCCTCTCTCCACATCCTCTCCAGAATCATGAGTTTTTTTTTTTTTTTTTTTAATCACAGGTCATTCACTTGTATCCCAGCCATAGCCCCCTCCTTCCTTCCCTGCCAAACCTACCCTCTCTCCCTCATCTCCTCCCTGCCCCCTTCCAAGTCCACTGATAGGGGAAGTCCTCCTCCCCTTCCATCTGACCCTAGCTTATCAGATATCTTCAGGATTGGCTTCAATGTCCTTATCTGTGGCCTAGCAAGGCTGCTCCTCCCTCGGTGGAGGTGGGGTTAGGTCAAAGAACCAGTCATTGAGTTCATGTCAGAAATAATCTTTGCCCCCTTACTAGGGAACCCACTTGGATACTGAGCTACCATGGGCTACATCTGAGCAGGGGTTTTAGGTTATATCCATGCCTGGTCCTTGGTTGGAGAAAGACCTGTGTGCCCTGATATATTTGGTCCTTTTAGAGCTCCTGTCTTCTCTAGGTCATACTATCTCCCCCTTCTTTCACATGATTCCCTGCTTTCTGCTAAAGATTTGGTTATGAGTCTCAGCATCTGCTTTGACACACTGCTAGGTACAGTCTTTTAGATGCCCTCTATTATAGGCTCTTGTCCTGTTACTTGTTTTCTCCTACTTTCAATGTCGATCCCTTTATTTTTCTAAGTGAGGACTGATCATCTTACACCTGGTCCTCTTTCTTGTTTATCTTCTTTAGGTGTACAGATTTTAGTATGTTTATCCTATCTTATACGTCTAGTATCCACTTATAAGTGAGTATATACCATGTGTGTCTTTCTGCTCCTGGGATACCTCATTCAGGATGATCTTTTCTAGATCCCACCATTTGCCTGCAAAATTCATGATTTCCTTGTTTTTAATTGCTGAGTAGTATTCCCTTGGTCTAAAAGTACCACAATTTCTGTATCCGTTCCTCTGTTGATGGATAGCTGGATTGTTTCCAGGTTCTGGCTATTACGAATAAAGCTGCTACAAACATGGTTGAGCAAATGTCCTTGTTATGTATTTGAACATCTTTTGGATATATGCCTAGGAGTGGTAGAGCTGGATCTTGAGAAAGCAGTATTTCTGATTGTCTGAAAAAGCACCAGATTGATTTCCAAAGTGGTTGTACCAGTTTATATTCCCACCAGCAATGGAGGAGGGTTTCCCTTTCTCCACAACCTCTCCAGCATGTGTTGTTACTTGAGTTTTTGATCTTAGCCATTCTGATGGGTGTAAGGTGAAATCTTAGGGTCGTTTTGATTTGTATCTCTCTGATGGCCAAGGACGTTGAGCATCTCTTTAAGTGTTTCTCTGCCATTCTATATTCTTCTACAGATAACTCTCTGTTTAGCTCCATGCCCCATTTTTTAAATTGGATTGTTTGAATTATTGCCTTTTAACTTCTTTAGTTCTTTATATATTCTGGATATCAGCCCTTTGACAGGTGTAGGGTTGGTTAAGGTCCTTTCCCAATCTGTAGGCTGTCATTTTGTTCTGACAACAGTGTCCTTTGCTTTACAGAAGCTTTTCAGTTTCATGAGGTCCCATTTATTGATTGTTGCTCTTAGAGCCTGTGCTGATGGTGTTCTGTTCAGGAAGTTGTCTCCTGTGCCAATGAGTCACTTGAGTTTTTTATCTTAGCTATTCTGATTAGGTTAAGATGGAATCTCAGAGTCATTTTGATTTGTATTTCCCTGATGACTAAGGATATTGAGCATTTCTTTGAGTATTTCTCCACCAGGAATCTTAACAGATTCCTCTGTTGAGAATTATCTGTTTAGCACTGTACCCCATTTTTTAATTGGGGTACAGTTAATTCTTGAGTTCTTTATATATTCTCGACGTTAGCCCTCTGTCGGATATAGGGTTGGTGAAGATCTTTTCCCGGTCTTTAGGCTGTCGTTTTGTTCTGTTTATAGTTTCCTTTGCTTTACAGAAGCTTTTCAATTTCATGAGATCCTGTTTATTAATTGTTGTTTTTAGAGCCGGAGCTGTTGGTGTTCTGTTCAAAAAGTTGTCTGCTGTACCAATGAGTTTGAGGCTCTTCCCCACTTTTCTTCCAACAGATTTAGAGTGCCTGTTTTTATGTTGAGGTCTTTGATCCATCTGGACTTTAATTTTATGAGGGGTGATAGATATGAGTGTATTTGTATTTTTTTTTTTACATGTGGACATCAAGTTAGACTAGCACCATTTGTTGAAGATACTATCTTTTTTCCATTGTCTGGTTTTGGTATATTTGTCAAAAATCAGGTGTCCGTAGGTGTGTGGGTTTATTTCTGGATCTTCAATTCAATTCCATTTATCCACCAGTCTGTTTCTATGCCAGCACCATGAAGATTTCATTACTATTGCTCTATAGTATAGCTTGAGATCAGGGATGGAGATACCTCCAGAATTTTTTTTTATTGTACAGAATTGTTTTAGCTATTCTGGGTTTTTCTATATGAAGTTGAGAATTTTTCTTTCAAGGTCTGTAAAGAATTGTGTTGTTATTTTGATGGGAATTTCATTCAATCTATAGATTGCTTTTGTTAAGATGGCAATTTCTACTATGTTAATCCTACCAAGCCATGAGTATGGGAAATCTTTCTGTCTTCTAATATCTTCTTCAATTTCTTTCTTCAGAGACTTGAAGTTTTTTTCATACAAGTCTTTCACTTGCTTGGTTAGAGTTACACCAAGACAATTTATGTTTTTTTTTTAAAATTTTTTAATGACTATTGTAAAGGGTTTTGTTTCCCTAATTTGTTTCTCAGCCCATTTATATTTTTTATACAGGATTGCTACTGATTTTTTTGAATTAATTTTGTATCCGGCCACTTTGCTGAAGGTGTTTATTGACTATAGGAGTTCCCTGGTAGAATTTTTGGGGTCACTCGTGTATATTATCATGTCATCTGCAAATAGTGATACTTTGACTTCTTCCTTTCCAATTTAAATCCCCTTGATCTCCTTTAGTTGTCTTATTGCTCTAGCAAGGACTTTCAAGTACTATGTTGAAGAGATATGGAGAGAGTGGGCAGCCTTGTTTTGTTCCTGATTTCAGTGGGATTGATTTAAGTTTCTGTTTAGTCTGATACTGGCTATTGGCTTGCTGTATATTGCCTTTAGTATGTTTAGGTAAGTGCCTTAAATCTCTTATCTCTCCTAGACTTTAAACATGAATGGGTTTGGATTTTACCAAATGCTTTTTTGGCATCTAAGGAGATAATCATGTGGTTTGATGGATTTCCACATATTGAATCACCTCTGCATTGGAGAGGCTTCTTTCTTGGTGTTAGTACTGAAACCGTCAGGTATGGGTGATGGGGAAGTTTAGCTGAATCCTCTAGTTGTTATTTCCTTGTTTGTCCCAAGTCCCGGCACAGTGTTTCCTGCCTGTTGATTATGGGTGCACTGACTGAGGCAGCTGTGTATCCACTCTTTGTCCACCTGCTGCTGGCCCTGGAGAGCTGACAGTTGTGAGCTGTGCAAGTGCTCATCCTCCCCAGAGTCCCTGACCCTGTCCCTGGGGGGGGGGGGGTATGGTGAGTGTCCACCATGCTGCTGCATTTCTCAGCATGCCTCAAAGAGTCGGGTAAGCAAACACAGCGCTGAGCTCTGCATTGGAGGAGGTCAGCTATGGGACCTGAGTCATCTGGCCGCCTGCATCTCAGTGCTCTCAGAAGGGGCCTCTGCAGTATGACACAGAAGGCTTGTTCCTCCTCACAGAGTGACCTCCACAGCGCACGCTAACCTCTCATTCTTGTAGTTGCAGTGATGGCAAAGTTCTGTTTACCATCTTAAGCTAGCAACACCGTGGCCCATGCACTTTATCCTCTTGTCCTTCTCCTGAAGGAACACTTGCACTCTGATATTAACCTCTCATTTCAAATGGGCCAAAAGTTCCCACCTCAGTTGCTCTATTGTGCTGCTCCAAGTTCCCCAATTTTGTACATCTCTTGCCTTGTGACATTGGAAAGGAGGCAGATGCTAGCCAACCTCCTTCTGGGTTACTCAGAAAGGGAGACTGACAGTGTCTGTCTCAGCCAGAGTGGAGTCTGAACTCACGGAGTTCCTCAATGGAAGGTGAAAAGGTAGGAGAGTTGGTAAAGAGTCTGAAACCACTAAGGGAGGAGGAATGGGGCCACAGGAGAAAAGGAATAAAGGAGGAGATGTTTCCCAAGACGTAGCCCTTCAGGTCACCAGGACAAAGCACTTTGTCCTATGTGCATGTAGGAATGTCAAACCATGACCTCCTGTACATAACAGACAAAGCACGGTGAACGGCAGGGAGAAGCGGAGCACACTACAGCCAGCCTAGACTTCTGGTGTATTTGAACTTGTAAATTTATATAGTTCGGTTCACATAAATACAGAAAATTTATGGGTGTAATAGTCACATATTTTTTTAAAAAGTTAACTTTCTCTTATAAGTTATAGAGTTTAGCTGTAAAGTTTTAAATTGTGTTAAGCAGAATATGAACTTTTTTTAATATTTAAATACTTCAAGGTATAGATCTGTGACCAAAGAAATGACATCTTTTTGATGGCTGTTGTTAATAATTGTGTTTTGGCCATATGTAAATCTATGCTATCTTGCAATTATGTATCTCTCTTATGCACTTTCTCAAAATAAGATGTCTTTTTCATAGTAAATATTTTGTTACACAAAACAGGAGGTGATTTTACAATATGAACCTCCCTCAGGCTGTTTTTCCCTGATATGGAATGCGTTAAAAATAGAGACCTTTGAAGACAAATCTCAAGGCAGCGATCTTCTTTAACCATGACCATTTGATTATAAGACAAAATTTAAAAGGAGGCTGAGAAAGCCCTTTGATTTAAAAAAAAATTTTCCCCTAGAGGCAGTATTTTTTCAAGGAAGGATGTCAGAGCTTTATACACACACACACTCTCTCTCTCTCTCTCTCTCTCTCTCTCTATATATATATATATATATATATTAATTA
Source organism: Psammomys obesus (assembly GCF_907164565.1). Classification (NCBI taxonomy): domain Eukaryota; kingdom Metazoa; phylum Chordata; class Mammalia; order Rodentia; family Muridae; genus Psammomys; species Psammomys obesus. The sequence goes on along the minus strand of NW_026585580.1, from coordinate 2,417,395 downwards.
TATATTAATTATAACTGTATCCAAGGAGATTCTGTCTGAACTGAATAAACTAGGTTGGTTGTCTCCTGGGCTTTCAGGAAGATCAAGAGAAGGAAACCCAATAAAAGCTTAGTGCTTTGTTTTCAACACATAAATATGTATATCTAGTTATAGTTATTAATATATAAAGTTATATATTTATTACTATATTAAACTATTAGAAAGCTATAGTCACAGTTATTAATATATTTTAAATTATATATATTTTTTCTCTTTTCCTTTTTATTGATTCTTTGAAAATCTGTTATATTATTTAGTGTATGTATGAGAGAAGGAGAAAGAGAACGAGAAAGAGAATGCTGTAGTATGCATTTAGAGGTCGGAGGACAACTGGTGTCAGTCTGTTTTCTCCTTATACCATGAGGATTCTGGGAATCACACTCAGGTGTGAGGTTTAGCCATGAGCACCATCTTACGGAGGCATCTTACTAGCCCCACAGTTTGTATTTCTTCAATGAATGGCATTTTTTTTGAAGTTATTACTGGTGACCTATTTTTCCATGTTTCTACAAACCTTAGTTACATCAGTTTTACGGGGTTAAGGGTGAACATTTTCATTTTTGTGAGACCTTGGCTGACATTTCAAAGGCCAGGACTAACCTCGGGAGGATTCACAGCAGGCAGTTCATGCTGGTTACTTTGTTTCCAACTTGACAGAAACTGGGCCAACTCTGCAGAGAAAAGCTCAACGGAGAAAATACCTCAACCATATTGGCCTGTGGGTGGGTCTGTGAGGGCAATGTCTTGACGAGAGATTGATGTAGCAGGGCCTTTGAGCACTGTGGATAGTGTCATCCCTGAACTGGTGGTGCTGGGAGATAGAGGAAAGGAAGTTGAACATGAGCCTGGGGCACAAGCAGCATTCCTCGGTGGTTTTCCCTTCAGTTCTTCTTTCCCGTTTCCTGCCCCAACTTCTCTCAGTGTAAGACTGTGTAAACCTTTCCTCTCCAAGTTGACATTGGTTAAGGTATTTGTGCCACCGACAGAAAGCAAACAAACACACTGCCTTACCTTGTTGCTCTGCCTTGTCACTTGTCCCCTCCAAAACTTGCTTTTCATGTCTTAAAGAATTCCAAGTTTCTTTTATTAAACCCAAAGTTTACTATTATTTTATTGTTGAAGTTTTACAGAATAAAGAGTGTCCTCTGGATCTGGGACAAACCGGTTATGTAACTAAGAAGTTGTTATATAAGGCTGTTTAAGTCACTGTCAATCTTTGGGTTCAAAACAGCCTTGATCGCAGAGATGATGAGGCATGGCATTCTTCATTGGACCAAGAAATGGTAGCAAAATTTGGGATGTGATGATTGTGGGTATTTTTTAGGTGAAGAAATTTTTTTAATTTTATTTGCATTTTTATTATTTTTTAGAAAGATGGGTGTACATTTTTCTGTCTAATAAGTAGGAAGATTTGGGAACATGTGTGTATTAAGAGGTGGGTTAGTGACAAAGTCACATAGTGAAGGAGCTACAAAGAATGTCTATGATGAGACATGTCCAGATGAAAGAATTGTATGCTGTTGTTACTAAAAGCTACTATCTTACCAAATGCTGTAACTGTTACAAGAAATTCCTATAGGATTTCATAAAATACGAAAAGTAGCAAGAGTGATATCCTGAAAATGATCTATTTTATACAAATGAAAATTAGCAAGAAAGTCATAATGCACCAGTTTTTCCATGTCCCTTTGTTCTGGCCTAACTGCCAGACTTCCATTCATTTATGAGTCTCAGACTAGAGATTCGTTCATTATGCAATCAACTAAGGATTATGGGACTCCTAAGGACTCCATTGAGACAGCTTAGATTACATTAATTAAGGAGAGCATTTATTTAAAGTTCACTGGATGCTGACATTTGGCTCACGGCTGGAAATTCAGATGAGTATGCCATTGTCTTTGCCACAGAGAAGCAACCTGGACAAAAGTGTTCATAAAACATACTTGGTGCCTGGTAGCTATTTACAAAGGAGACCAACAGAGCCATAAAAACTGGGCTCTGGAGGCCCTGCAGAGACTGATACCCCAACCAAGGACGATGCATGGAGAGGATCTAAAACCCGGCTCAGATGTAGCCCATAGACTCAGTCTCCAAGTGGGGTCCCTAGTAAGGGGAACAGGGTCTGTCTCTTGACATGAACTCACTGGCTGGCTCTCTGGTCACCGCCCTCTGATGGGGGAGCAGCCTTGCCAGGCCACAGAGGAAGAATACAATGCAACCAGTCCTGTTGATACCTGATAGGCTAGGGTCAAATAGAAGGGGAGGAGGACCTCTCCTATCAGTGGACTACAGAAGGGAGATAGGGGGAGAAGAGGGAGGAAGGGTGGGATTGGGAGATGAGGGAGGGGGACACAGCCGGGATACAAATTGAATAAATGATAATAAGGAAAAAAAGGAAAAAAGAAACAAAATCTTTGATTTTTGTATGACAAACATTTAAGTTTAAATGCTAAAAGAGGAATAAATGCACACACCACACAAATACAAAGTATTTTTCTTCTGAAGATAAAACATTTCAAGTCTGAAATCACAGTAGGTCTAAGAAGGAGTGGACAATAAGGGTCGTAGAGAAATCATGAGAAATCATGCCACAGAAGGGGCATCAGTAGATGGTAGTATGTGGGGCTTTAGGTTGTGGTATGAACAGCTGTCTTCATACCTTTTAAGAGCCTTCAGAGGAAGCGTGTTAGTCCTCCTCTGCTGCCCAGTGGCCAGTCCTGCCAGGCTAGAGAAGGGGCCTCTCCAATGTAATGAGTTTCCCAAATGAGTGTTAAGCTAGCATCTCTAATTCCAGGACAGGCTTTCTGCTGTCCTGGGAGCTCCTGCAGGGGCCAAGGGCCCACATTTCAGGGTATAAATATATTCCTAAATGAAAGTTGCTATATTTATTCTCTCTCAGCTCCCTCCTCCTCTCACAGCTTCCAGACCTTCAGGTGAGGATGAGAATTGTGTGTTGAGAAACTGAAATGTTCCTCAGAGAAATTATAAGCGTGGGAGAAGTTAATTAGTTGTCAAATATACACGGCAGTAAGTATTGTCAATTTACCTTTCTAAGACATTACAAGTACATTAATAACTGAGGGATAGAACATTCACAATAAAACGAGCACTATTTCCCTGCATGCCTCACAAAATTTGATAAAGAAATGAAATAATAATATGGTTTGTTGAAAGAAGTCATTAATATTCTTTTATCATAGACCAAAAAATAAAAATAAAAAAATACCCCGCTTTTTATTTAAGAGTAGAGCAAAGCTTTATTTTTTAGAGAATGGGGCTGGCTGGCTAGTAGCACAATGTCTTAGAAATAAAAATTAAGCCACCAGCATAGTGCATTCACTTCCTTCTCAGGAGCTCCTGAGAGCAGCTGTAACAAAAAGGAACCATGACACCTTAGCTGACAGCCACAAGGAAACATAAAGCTGTGTTTGTTTGTTTTAATCAGCTAGAGCCTTTTAAATATTTTAACTACAAACAATACAGTGTTTTTCAGCTACAACGTAGGGTTTTGAATCCGAATAAGAAACCAGGGCACACACAAGTTCACATTTGTGGTTCTGAGAAGGTAATAATAGAGGTTTGAGCTGAGCGAGATTGCACACTTTAGTGACTAGAAGCAAGGAAAGAATTGTTAAATGAATACCCCTTCTAATCAGCTTGATGCTCCAGCTGTGGCCTGTGGGAGCCCCTTTCACCGTCCACAGTGGGCAGGCTCTCAGGTAGGATTAATATCAAATGCAAATATCGTTCTTTTTGTTCCTATGGTTTTCATTTCGGTTTCCCAAAAGAATAACTGCTTTTTGGATCTCAGGATAGGTTTACCAGCCCCTGCTCAGCACCCTTCAATTATTTCAGTCACTTGGTTTGGAGGCACTTTGACAAAAAAAAAAAAAAAAGATTATTGTTAAATTTACCTCCTGACCCCTTAAACCAAGTTATGCAATGAACAGATTGTGATCAAAGGGTCTGTTTAAAAAAATGAATAGTCAGCCATGTTACAGCTATGGCTTATATGATATAAGCACCCAGTTTGATGGGGGAAGTCCTTTGTTTTCAACCACTTGGGGATCATTCTGTAGTTTAAGCTCTTGGGGGAACCACAGATTCACTACCACCAGGGGCCCCTAAACCAACCTCTGTTTCCAAGGCACCAAAGCAGCTTTTCAAAAATTCTTTATGGTGATCTGACGCCAGGTGTAGTTAAGTCCAGTCCCTAGATTGGCAACATGCACTAATGATTGTAGGTTTTGAACTTTTATATGTAATGGAGGTGTGAAAAGCCTGGGCTGTATGTGTCCTGGAGAAATTTGAATTTCATTGAATTAAATGACTTGTAGTTAGTAACAGGGTTAAGAAGAAGACCCGCATGTCCTTGAATCCAGTTTTCTTCTCACAGCACCACCTAGAAGTTGGCTAACTAACATCATCAGGAAGTACTCGAGAATGGTTTGTGGCAGCTTGGGACTAAAAGAGTACCAAGAATTCCAGTGTTTGGTTATCACAGGCCTCACCCCTGGGCCTCTTGGGTCTTCTGACTGACTTTTGCATATGTTCTCCATGTTTATCTCAACATGATAACAAGCTCCTGGATGTGATCTTCTCTCTCTACTTTTATTTGTTTGTTTGTTTTTGTTTTTCAATATATGGATTTTCTATGTAGCCTTGGCTATCCTGGGCTTGCTTTTTAGCCCATGCTATCCTCGAACTCACAAAGCTCCATCTGCCTCTGCCTCCCCTAGTGCTGGAACTACAGGCATGTGCTACCTTGCCCGGCTTCTCTCTAACTTTCATTTAATTATTTTTTTAGGTTATATACAACTAGTATCACATTTTATATAAGGCACATCTGTACCTGGTGAACAATCAGGGGAAACAAGGACAACCATAGTCAACTAGAGCGAAGCTGAAGAGCAGAGAATCAAATGCAGTGCATCATGAGTTTACTCCATTCAGTTGAGAGGAAACTAGCTAAGACTCCTGGGAAGACCAGCAGAGCCCCTAATGCACTTCCTGTCTAGCCAGTTCACACCTTGGTCCACAGAATAACTTCACTGATAATCTGTACAATCCACTTGTCTGTACAGAAACATTCTCATTTAAAATTATTAGGAATAACACCATGTCCTATGAAAAGTTTAATGTGCAAACAGCTTCTTATGGCATGCTAATGAAAAAGGTTGATGGTTTCACATCCACTATGGAGAAAAAAAAAAATCAAAGGTCATCTCCTGGAATACTTTGCTGCCTAGCCTAAAACATGTTTATTGAAATCATCTTTGCTCTACTGTAGTCTTCTCCGGATTATTAGGAGAATTTTTGTTTCAAGTATAATTTACTTTAGCTTTATAACTTTAAGTGGGAAAAGGCTTCATTAGGATGATTGAATAGTTCATATTTGGCCTGTGATAGTGGTAATGAATTTTATATTATGAATATATTATGGTACAAACATCGGTATTTCTATATGATGAAAATACCACTTTTTCTTTTACTTTGTCACATGGTAAATAAGAGCTCATATCTTTATAAATTATATATATATATATGTATATTTCTCTCTATATATTCTTATACATGAAAGATGGTTTCTGCTGATACTAAGAATTTTAAGAAGTATTAACAGTTTTGTTGAAGTTCAGCTAAATTGCATTATAAATAAGTGTCTTAGACTTTGTTCAGTTGAAATTAGCAATCTGTTGTTGCTAATTTATAGACCCCAAGGTTTGGAAGTTGGTTATTGTCACAAGTCTGGACTTATCTCATTCCTTCCCTCTGTCTGTTACTATCTTTCCTTCATTTTATTTGAAATTCTATTTTTTATTTTTAGGTAAAATCTTCATTTTTAGAATTGTGAACTTTGAAAGTGAAATAATTTTCACTTGCAGAACAAAAGCTTGTGAATGCAGTGATATTTCTGTGCTTATAACAGCATATTATATCTTATACTTTCCTAAACAGCAAGTAGCAATATGCTTTAAAAACCTTCATCATTCCTGTATTAAGTAATATTTGTAATTGATAATCAGTTATTGCTTTGTTCTTCTGAGGCTGAGACTCATAGCCAAACTTTGGGCAGAATGCATGGAGTTTTATGAAAGAAGGGGAGATAGAAAGACCTGGAAGGATAGGAGCTCCAAAAGGAGAGCAACAGAGCCAAAAGAACTGAGCCCTGAGGGCGCTGAAAAGAATGATACCCCAACCAAGGACAATGCATGGTGAGGACCTAAAACTTTGGCTCAGATGTAGTCCATAGACTCAGTCTCCAAGTGGGGTCCCTTGTAATTGGAACAGGGGCTGTCTCTGACATGAACTCAGTGGCTGGTTTTTTTATCATCTTCCCCTGGGGGGTGTAGCCTTGCCAGGTCGCAGAGGAAGACAATGCAACCAGTCCTGATGAGACCTGATAGGCTAGGGTCAGAAAGAAGGTGAGGAAATCTTCCCCTATCAGGGGACTAGGGGAGGGGCATAGGGGGAGAAGATGGAGAGAGGCTGAGATTGGGAGGAGATGAGGGAGAGGACCACAGGTGGGATACTGAAAGGGTTAGACTAACCTTGTGACCTGTATGTCTTCTAAAGCCTATAGTTTTGAGTTTTAGTTTCAGGTTAAGCTAAAGCCTCTTAGTACCTTTCCAGAGAACGGAGAAATGTGACCCTATCTGTGAGGACAGATATAAAAAAGCAAGCAAGCAATGACCTTCACTCAGCAAAAAGAACGACCAGACCCTTGTCTTCGAGATAATGTTTCTTAGCAACCAACCCAGAGGGCCTCAATCCTTTTTCTGAGTAGCTCCTGACCTCCAGCCAAAAGCCTGCAGCCCTGATCTTCAAGGATGAGCCAACCACCCCCACCTTCAATTGCAGCTGCATCCACACTTGGCAGGACTGGCCAAGCTTGAGCACCTAAGACTAACCAATTATCTTACTTTATAGCTTCCTCATCCAGTCCTAAATTGCCAAAACTGCAACTTCAAATTTCCCGAAATTTTTCTTTTAAAAACCTAAGGCCTTTGTCTCTCCGGTGCCACTCTTTGCTGACTGGCAGGGGTGACCCCATTGCACAATGGTTAAATTAAACCTCTTGCTTTTGTAACGAGTCGTGGTCTGTGGGAGTTTCTGGTAAGAGCGCAATCTTGAACTCCTGAGCTGTGAGACCGCAGGTCTTACAATAAAAATTGAATATATTTTAATAAATGATTATAAAAACAAATAAAATAATAAAAAAGAAAAGATATATAATATCACATTCAACATAGTTCCTTGTGCTTTTTGGCAGGATCTAATTTTGCCAAACGCTTTTAAATATATATATAGACACAACCTAAAATTAATTTTATATCACAGTCTTAAAATGCCTAGTGTATTCTCTCTAACTTTTTAAAGTTGGTCTTCTCTTAGGGTTTCCAATTGCCAGCTATTCTACCAACCTTCTGCCTAAACAGCTAATCATGTGAGGGTTGGCCTTCCACTCTGCTCCCTCTTCTTGGCTTGGAAAGGCAGACGCTAGGGAATTCCCTCACAGTAAGCTTGTGTGTTTTTGTTTGTTTGTTTTTGCTTTTTGCTTTTTGTTTTTTAGTTTTCTTTCATGAGCCATGCTCTTTGCTGTGGATACGGATGTGACTAAGCTCTTCCTTCTGTTACCCGAGTGCTGTCTGAAGTACTTGTTATGGTTCCAAGGGTCAGGGGAAGGAATCATAGTTGGAACAGGTAGCTGCAAAAGTTGATAATTAATTCTGATGGGGCAGGGAGGAGTTTGTGGAAGCATGGCTAGGTGCTGATGTCTGCTTTGGAATGAAAAAGTTTGGACCCTGTGAACTACAATGGCCACTAATGTATTCGCTGAATATTTACCATGACCTCCGTCTGGAACTGCCCTGTAGTGAATCAAATGCTGTGTTCATAAAAACAATTTTAATTGCTTTTTCCATCCTTCCTAAGTTGGCTGTTTTATATACTGGAGTATAATGTTCTATTAGGCTTTAAAAGAACATTAATAACAGGGCTGAAACATTCACAATAAATATGGACTAAAGAGATGGGAAACATTTAATAATAGAAGACTTATAAGCATCTTACATTCATAGCAAATTGCTAGTTATAATCTCCGAGGAACAGCTGAGCTGTTCTTATCTCTTCTCCATTTGGCAAATTATGTTTACCCCGAAGTTTGTTCTCTTGTGTATCTAATTGTTCAGCAGGTGCTTCCTGAACATAGAAACCTGATACCTCGTGAGGTTTCAGATCTCAAAGGGCTCCTTGTCTGCGGGGATTGGGGGGAATTCTGCTGTGTAGAGAAGAGTAATGAGGTAGTTATGTAGCCTGGAAAGCCATATGTTATGCTCACATGATTGTGTGTGTATGAATGTATGTATGGGTGTGTGCTTGGTCATACTATTCCATGGTGTGAATATTACGTATTTATCCAACCTTTCTCCTAATGTGGGCATTCTGATTGTTTCTAGTTGTCTTACTACTTTCAACATTATCGATAATGACTCAAAAAGATATACCCCATTCCTAACATTGGGGGTTTTATTTGATGGCATATGACATCTAGTTTCTCCCACATTATATGGCAACTCATTTAAATCTCTCTCTCTCTCTCTCTCTCTCTCTCTCACACACACACACACACACACATATTCAAACACTTCAGGAATCTTCTATAGTAGTAGGCTCTTATGTGCCTCTTCAAAGGCCTTTAGTGTTAGTTATTCCTCCCCCATATTCCGTCCTGTACAACAGTGGCACAAACATTCACGGAACAACCAACCACAACTTGCTGATGAAGGCCTAGTTCCTGTGATGGAACCCTTGCCTGACATTGTTAATGAAGCTGAGAACTTAAGACCAGCAAGGTCATAAGCACAGAAAAATCCTATTACCACGGCTATTTTGCTATATGAACACAGCAATAACATGAATCCTAGTGACATAATGCTATGCCCATAGAGCATTGCTCAGCCCTCAGAAGAGACGTTTCTTCTTGCAGTACATGCTAATTCACGTGGACAGTATGCAGAGTGTTAGGGGCTCTAGAGTGCTCAATCTTAAATGATGTCTTTTTCACATCTCTTCCTTCAAGGTTCAGGAAGCTATTTAAGAATGTAGAAAGACTGAAAGAGCCAATGGTGGTGAATGATTTTTTTTTAATTTATTTTTTATTTACAGCAATTTATTCACTTTGTATTCCAATGTGGCTTCCTCCCTTGTCCCCTCCCAATCCCGCCCTCCCTCCCTCTTTTCCTCCCATGCCCCTCCGCAAGTGCACTGGTGGGGAGGTGCTCCTCCCCTTCCATCTGACCCTAGCCTATCAGGTGTCTTCAGAACTGGCTGCATTGTCTTCCTCTGTGGCCTGGTAAGGATGTCTCCCACTCCTCATGGGGAGGTGATCAAAGACCCAGCCACTGAGTTCATGTCAGAGACAGTCCCTGTTCCCATTACTAGCAAACCCACTTGGACACTGAGCTGCCATTGGCTACATATATGCAGGGGTTCTAGGTTCTAGGTTCTAGGTTATATCCAGGAATGTTCCTTGGTTGGAGTATCAGTCTCAGAAAAGACCCCTGTGCCCAGATTTTTTGGTGCTGTTGCTCTCCTTGTGGAGCTCCTATCCCCACCAGATCTTTCTATCTCCCCATTATTTTATAAGATTCCCTGCACTCTGCCCAAAGTTTGGCTATGAGTCTTAGCATCTGTTTTGATACTCTGCTGGTTAGAGTCTTTCAGAGGCCCTCTGTGGTAGGCTCCTGTCCTGTTCCCCCTTTTCTTCCTCTCCCGATGTCTATCTCCTTTGCCTTTCTCAATAAAGATTGATCATCTTACCCAGGGTCCTCCCTCTTGCTTAGCTTCTTTAATTGCACAGATTTTAGTATGATTATCCTACATTATATGTCTAATATCCACGTATAAGTGAGTATATACCATGTGTGTCTTTCTGCTTCTGGAATACCTCACTCAGGATGATCTTTTCTACTTGTGCAACCACTTTGGAAATCAATCTGGTGCTTTCTCAGACAATTAGAGGAATAGTGTTACCTCAACAGCCAACTATACCACTCCTAGGCATATATCCAAAAGATGCTCAAGTACACAACAAGGACATTTGCTCAACCATGTTTGTAGCAGCTTTATTCGTAATAGCCAGAATCTGGAAACAAGCCAGATGTTCCTCAGTTGAGGAATGGATACAGCAATTGTGGTACATTTGCACAATGGAATACTACTCAGCAATTACAAACAAGGAAATCATGAAAGTTGCAGGTAAATGGTGAATGATTTTTTTAAAATCATTTTTCCAGACACAAAAGGGAAGGTGCACATATGAACTCACAGAGATTGTGACAGTCAGCACGAGACCTGCACAAGTTCAGACCAGAAAAAAATCCCAGCACTAAGAAGGGGAAGTGGGCACAAAGTCCCACCCTAACCAAGAAGCCATTTTCGATTGATACCTGCTGGAAGAGGAAACGAATAAGTTTTATTCAGTGGAGTATCACTGGGTATAGCAATCACAGGCTAGGGCAGGCTCCATGCTCAGGACTAGATGAGTAACACAAATTGAACTCCATCGTTTCAATGGCTTTTAAAGTTTATTTCTGCTTTTGTTTATTTTTAAGATCAAGAAAGTACACAAAGTTGGGTAGGGAGGGAGGGGCACCTGGGAACAGTTCTGTTTGGGAAAGGATGTGATAAAAAATACTCTGTATGGAATTCACAAAGCAAAAAAGGGAAGAGAAGAGAAGAGAAGAGAAGAGAAGAGAAGAGAAGAGAAGAGAAGAGAAGAGAAGAGAAGAGAAGAGAAGAAGCTATTCTCAACAATACATTCTTCTATTTGTGCCCCCATGTCCCTGCCTGACATTAGGTCAGGGAGCCGGGACTACTGACAGCCTTTCAGCTGCTGTCCTTTTATAATCATGAATTTTCCCGGTGAGTATCCTTCCCACCCAGCCCAATGATGTGGGGTGGCCCATCCCTTTCCACTGCTAGACTCCTCCAGCGAACAGCTTTTTGCCTGGAGGCTTTCCATCAGCGGGGACCTGAATTTTCCATTAGAAAATTCCAGTGTTTTCTTTTTGTTTCTTGTTTCCTTTTATCAGCATCTCAATATGTTTTCTTCTGTGAGTTGTCTGTTCACAGTCTCCCCCCTATAGTGTTCTTTAGACTTGCTTTCTCTTTGAGTTACTATTGTATCTATGTAATACTTTTACTCATATATGATAAAAGATGTTAAATTGCAAGTTTTAACTAAGATACCACTGGTTGAGCACAATAAAATGAGCAAGCAAGCCAAGAGGCTCATTATTGGAAGAATACTGTAAAGAGGGCTCTGTTAAGTTGTAAAGCTCTCAGCCACACTGAGGACACAGAGGGTCAGGCTCCCCAAGGAGAAAAGGTTCTAGAATGATGATTTTTAGGGCAGAAGCTTCCAAATTCTCCCCTCATCATGGTACAAAGAGGTCTTAGGCACGTGCACAAACATGTATTGCTTGCTGCTATCAGTAGACACTTCTGACTATGTGGAAAATTATCAGGCAGAGCTTGCCCTGCTGCCATGATGTACAGAAGACACATGTGAAGGGGGAGGGATGGGGGTAGTCTGTTTGCCCTAGATGGCTTGTGGTCCCAGAGTAGTAAAAAGCTGAAGCATGGGTTTCTCTGATGGACTAATGAAGAGAGAGTTCCAGCTTGCACTGCTCCTGTTGTTTCTGAGAGGCACTGACACATTACTGGACATCAATGGTCCCAGCTGAGTGGACCTCAAAGAACCTGGAATGGAAGGTGAAGCTGGTGGAATGTACTCTGCTTCTGTAGGGCATTCCCATGGGGGCCTCTGAAGAACCCTTGGCAACACCCAATGTTATTCAGATCTATCCCATATATATATTGATTTTTTTTCAATGAAGATTTTTTAATTTTGAGAAAATTATAGACTCATTTTCAAGAAATGGTAGACATTCCTTTATACAGTAAGTTCCCCGGAGTGCCGAATTCATAATTGTAAAGTTATAGTATGATCTCAGACATGGAACGCTGACATCCATGCAGCCAGGGCACAGAATATTTTCTTTTTCTCACAATGGTCTTCTGGTATGTTTTAACAGCCACCTCTGCTGCCTCCTGCCTCCACACTTTCATCTTAATTTTCAGTGAACATGAATCTGTTCTTCATTTCTGGGACCCTGTCATTTTAAAATGTGTGAACAAATGGAATAAAATAATCTTAGGATTTTCTTAAAGGCTCTCCTTGGCTGGTATGTACATTAGTAGTCATTAGTTCCCTTTGCTGCACATGTCTGTGCCACTTTTTGTTTAGCCATTTAGTGGTGAATATCCCTTGCATCGTTTCCTGTGTGTGGCCATTATTAACAAAGCTGGAACTTCTCATCCAGGAGAGACCCTGGGCATCAATGGTTTCAATTGAACAGACCACAAGGAACTGCAAAGCCTTCCATTTTCCTTTTCTAGGATGCTTGTGTCATTTATTCTCACTAGCCATATAGCTATGAGCCAACTCCTTTCCATCATAGCCAACATTTGCCATTTCCACTAGTTTTTATCCCAGTCGTTTTATTGGGCGAGCTTGATGGTGATTGCTTTCTGTGTTTCCCCCCACTGGTATCATCGTTAGATTTCCCCAATCCTCTCTCGTCCAACATGATCACTCCAATGACCAGATTTCCCCCCCTATCATGGATTGTACTTGAGGTGTGAAATCTAACAGCTCCCTCCCCCACTGCCGGACATTCTAGAAGCTCAATCTTTGCTTTCAGATGTCACAACGGGTGTGTCATTTACACCTAAGCACATGATTTATTTGCACTTAAAGTCCATTTAAAATGTGAGAAATATGTTATGTCCCTTTCGTGGTGAATATGCTATTGTTTCAGTATTATTTGCTGGGGGTAGGGTGAGGAAACCTGTTCTCTGAATAGCTTCGTTACCTTTGCCAAAAATCAGTGGATGTAACTTTCTGAATATTCTAGGTTCTTTACGTACCTTCATTGATTGATACGTCTGCAAATGTGACACAGGTTTTAAAAATGATTTAGTGTGTGTGTGTGTGTGTGTGTGTGTATACATGCCTGTACGCACACATGCCTGTAGGTACCATGGGGTCCAGAACAATGTTGGATCCCCTAGAGCTGGAGTTATGGGTGGTTGTGAGCCACCTCATGTTAGGTGCTAGGAACCAAACTGGAGTCCTCTGGAAGAGCTGGGAAGTCTCAGTGAATGAGCCATGCCCCCAGCTTTATGACACAGTCACATTAGCTAATCCTGTGTAGCCAAACAGGCATACTCATGCTTCCTCCTTTATTCTTCCTCTCCCACAACACTTAAACTATTCCATCTGCTTTACCTTTCCACATCACACTCAGAATAACCTTGTCCATGCCTGTGAAAATCTTTCTGACGTTCCACTTGGAACTGTGTACATTTGCAATGGCTTAAGGAGGACTGACATAGTTATCATATCAAACCTTTCAGTTAATGTGGCATGTTTCTCTGCTTGCTAACTAGTCCCTGGTTTCCCTGTTCAGGATCGGATATAACAACATGGGGTGTGTGCGCTCACGTGTGCCACATGATGCTGTGGAGGTCAAAGGGCAAGTTGCAGGAGTCAGTTTTCTCTATTTCTGGGTATCCCAGGGATCAAGCTCACTTCTCAGGCTTGGGGACAAGTACCTTTTCCTCCGGAGGCAGCTTGAGGGCCCTCTACTCAGCTCTTAATTATGTCATCCATGTGTTGTTAGTTTATAGAAGCATAAATTTTATGCAACTTATAAATTTTATAGTATTTGAGGATGTGATTCATTTCTCAGATTATTGCCATACTTAAGATGATATTAAATTTGAAATGTTTGATTGGAATGTTTCTATGTCCCGCATAAGACGAGAAACTGTTAAGTATAAATGGACATGGAAAGTTAAGAAAGTGTAACAAAACAGGCAACCAGACCTAAATTTATAAATAATTATACTGAATGCTAATTGAGTATTAACTCTAGTTAAAAGGTAGCTATAGAATGAGCAAAAAGAAGATCCAGTTACATGTTATATATAATTATATTTAAATGTAAATGAACAATTAAGATGAAGGTAAATTAATGGAAAATTGTACTGTGAAAGCAGTAAGCCTGGAAAGGCAGTGATAGCTGTATTAATATAGGTAAAAGGCACCCCAAGATAAACATTATTACTGGAGGACAGAATATGTGCATATAATTAAAAGGTTGGTAATTAGGAAAACATATCAGTAATAAATATGTATGAGTTTACCAACACAATTTCAAAATACATAAAACTAAAGTGTATAAGATTAGGAGAAACAGATAAATTCCAGCCATAGCTAGAAACATTAACCTTTCTGTCTCCCCACAATTAATAAAGTCGATACACACGTGTACACACACTTAAGCAAGGGTGTACAGAATGTGAGGATTCTCTACAGCTAACCAGATCCAGATGTTTATCAGCTACTGTACCTAATAATGAAGGGATGCACATTACCCAGAGTAGGTAGTTATGTTCTATTCCTACGACGCTGTTGAATTTACAGTACACGTAACTGAAGAAGAGATCAGTGGCATGCACAAGGTAAAGGCTAAGGACTGTGGATGATCAGGAACGCTACAGGCGGTCAGCATGAGGAATGGGACCCCATAAAGTCAATGCCAGCATTCCACCCGGGATATTGTCCTACAGTTTTACAGTATTTTAGCATCTGGAAAACCAAGAGAAAGTAGCTGGGACATTCGTATTATTTCTTTCAACTGCATAAGAATCTGTAATTGTCTCAAAATAAAAAGCTTACTAAAGTGATATTCAAAAGATGATATTTTGGCCATTATACGTCATCTTAATAAATTTTGGAAATGGATTGTCAATTGTAGAGGCAGCATTTATTCGATAAAGCCCACTCTCCACTTTTTTTGCAGTGCTATTTTCGTCACATAGGAATGCCATGAGTCTGCCCTGCTCCACTGATCTGTCTAGTGCTCTGACAGTACTGACTGCTTGTTTCACAGCACCGCCTGGTCTTATTTCACGGTATTGTTCTCTGGTTGCCTTCACTTGGTGTCTCAAGCATTCCTAAGCATCTATTCTTCTAGGTGGACTTTGGAATTACTGCCTGGCCTCACCTTCAGGGGTCCTCAGGAGCCTTCTTGGGGTTCAAACCAGAAACCACCCCTTTGCAAATGGATTTCGAGTGAATGAACACATATGCCGATCATTCAAATCTTGGTTCTATTTTTAATAACGATTTATGGTTTTTTTCACCTATGGGTTTTATTGCTCAATTTATTTGACAGTTTCTGATGCTACCAATATATGATGATAAGTATTAAAACGTTATTCGACTCCCTTTACTTTTTCTGGCTGTTCATTACTAATGTAGAGAAAAATCCATTGTGCTTTCTGTGCCTGTATTACATTTTTTTTCTGATCTATTTTTAATGTTTTATACTGCAGAAAGTTGTGTTTTCTATGCTTCCGGTCATATTGTTAGCAAAAACGAATCTTTACACCTATCAATTACAAATGTTTTGGTCATAATACATTAAACAGAATCAATGTATTATTGAATAATAATCACAATAGTAGCTTATCTGCCTTACTATTGATTTTAATTTAATTTAATTAAGTGGGCTCAGGCATTACAAGGCTTTCAGTGACATTTGCTGCTGGTAATTTTAAAAGTGTATTTGCATAATTTAGTTAGACCTTTATGTGATTATTTTAGCTAGCTTTTTTTTTAAATAAATAGTGGTGACTTTCACTAATGATAACTGTCATCTGCTTTGCATTTTAATTTTTACCTATGACTATAACTGTGTTGATAGGGCCCTGATACTGAACCACCCCATTATTCTGGAAGTAAGCTATGTGTGTTAGCATTACTCGTATTCTCTCCCCTCTTTTATCATCTCTTTCTACCACAAGGTAGGAACATTCTGAACATCTGCTTTTGGGTTCAAAGCATCCTTGGAACACATCTCCAGACAGGATGCTTTTTCAGACAGAAATGATACCAGCAAATACCATAGTCCTTCCGTCCTAGGGTGGAGGATGGTATCTTGTGAGTGGACTCAGGGTCTGCTGTCCTCATTCTTTCCCCTTCTGTCATTATGTCTCCACATGAAGCAGGTAGGAAGAGTGATGTAAGTCTGAACTTGCCCAAGAAAAGAAGTTGGCTATTTTTGAAAGAGTTTCAGTGTGTCTTACTCACTGACACCTAGGTGGGATGATAATTGTGTGGGAGGCACCAAAGTAGGCCCAAGAAAGTGTGCTTGTCTCGCATGTGGGTTTGCATGTCTTAGGATATGTCTTCTGAAGACCAATGCATCCTCTGATACTGTTTTCATGGTAGGTACCTTTGCAGTGTGCTAACTTGATTCCCTGGAGGAACACTTTAATTCATCTTACGAATGCTTTAGGCCTTAAGACACATTTTATTTTGTTACAGAAAACGTGTTTGCCAATTGGGGGTATATAATTGTGGGAAATTCTGAAATACTGTTCTCTTCCTGCTTTCTTACCTCTATGGCATGTGTTATTACTTTACTTCATCTTCCCTGTGGGGTACAGATACAGTTGCTGAGATTTCAAAATGGGGGGACCACAGGAACAATGAAGACCAAAGACCGATGCTCTTGTCTACATGGCTGACAAAGGAGGGAGGACTCAGTTGCTAGTTCTAGAACTAGCACCATCCTCTGGCTATAGCGGCTCTACCTCTGTAGGAACACACACACACACACACACACACACACACACACACACACACACACA
>NW_026585580.1:2348801-2400555 GCF_907164565.1 Psammomys obesus | reverse complement strand
ACACACACACACACACACACACACACACACACACACACACACACACACCACACATACGGACAGGGCTCTGAAGACCCTGGAGCACAGGAGCTGGGTAGGAGCTTCTGTGCTCCATGCTCTCCACAGGCTCTGTTGTTCTGATTGTCATCCCAGAGCTACTAGATAGAACGAGCATCATTCTCCCACAATCCTTAGCGGCTCAGCCTTACAAGAGAAATAAGGGTTACCATTGGAACCCTTATTGTAGAAGCCTAAAACACCATATTTCTTTAAGTCTATCCATTTTACTATTTTGTCACAAATGTAACTATTTCTGATAAAGGGCAATTACGAATCTTGTGTGAATCCTGAATAAAAAAATCTGAAAATATGTAAGAAATATTTGAAGGTTGTAAGATGGTGTTCATGTCTATCCTTAGGAAAACCCATACAACTGAATTTTGGTTATGATTTGCCTATAGGAGGCATTCACATAGACAGGTGAGAGAGAGACAGCAGCTGCTTTTGCTCCTGTAATAGCATCTGTTGGGAAGACAGGAATATTAAACACACAAGATTGTCCTCTTGAAGGAAAAGACATACAACCTGTTTTCCCATCCAGGAGGCTGGGAGTTGAAGGTAATTAACATTGTTGATCTATGTTATCTAAAGAACCAGACAATACCAAGCTCCAGGACCAGAGATACCCAATAGTCTAAATGACTCTTACATTATCTGTATAGCTGGGGGCTCCCCCCAAGCTCCCACAGCCAGGACCAGAGGTAGCTAATAGCCCAAATAACCTCTGTGCTATCCATATAATAGAGACCATGCCGGATCCTTCCCTTGGCCCTTAACCAACACAAGTAGCCATCTCTAGGACCCATCTCCTTGGAAGAAATGACATGTACTTTGAGTTGAGTTTTGATGCGATTATACCTCTCTGTGCACCAGGGACTATTTTACATCAGGAAAATTTCCCCCAAATTGTACCATGTTTAAATATGCTGGCAATAAACTGCCTGTTATCAGACTCTGTAGAATTTGATCCAGACCAACTAAGGTGGGCTGAACCAAGCGTTTATTCTTACCTCTTCATGGATTGTTTCTCTGCCAGCTATGATGCCTGCAGGGACCCTGGAAGTATCAGTGGGCATGCAGCCCCTGGATGGTGAGGACTGGATGAAACACAGAAACAGTGGATCCAGCCAGGTCAGTGGGACGGTGGATACTGGCCCTGCAAAGTCGGCGAGTGTGTGACCTGTTTGCTGGGTCTTTACTTAAACGGCAGTGCCAAGTCCTACAGTGCAGCAGGTGCTGCCAGGTGGGGCAGATAAAGAGAGTGATGATTCCTAAGTCCTGGGAGCCATCTTTACCCACTTTGCACCACTAGCCCTTTCAACACAGTGGAAGCCAATTTCTTGTTGAAATTCCATTTCCATTAGTCACCAGTGATTGAATTTAAAATAACTTAAACGCCTTTTTGTTTTGTTTTGTTTTTCTTGCTGGAAACTAACATCCAGGCAGTAAAACCACCATGTAAGTTGGTTATTTATAAAGAGGTTGACTGTACTAACATAGAAAAACAAGACTTTCTTCATAAGTTGGCAAATTGAGTTGTGGTTCTTTGAATGGACAGTTGTCAAAAATTCTATCCAAAAAGTAAACCTTGTCTCACTGTAGCCCAGTTTAAGGCAAACTTGTTCCATCGAGGCAGACTTTTGCCATTCTTCTTTCTTCTGCCTTTTTTCCCATTTGGTACCTGTGCACATACAAACACCTGAGGTTAATTATTGCAAGGCTGACAGCTTGCACCCTAATAAAGTCATGAAACGGGAAGTATTTTACCATTTACATGTGATAGCAATGAGATTTAGTTCATGATTACATTTACTGGACTGGACATTGGTGGTAAAATGTAATCTTTAATTTGGAATTAAAATCTTTTCCCTGATAGGCACCTTGGCATCACAGGTTTTGTCATTCTGTGCACACTTGAGGAGTGCTGTGGCACTATATTAGCAGAGCTAGCTTTGACACTAACCCACACGAGCAAACAGCAGTGAAACGGTTTTGAGACATTCCCTGATGTTCCCGGGAAAACAAGAAAGGTGATCATGATGTCTTTTTCCTAATAATTACTCACTGCAAACTAATATTTGTTGATCATCTTCTATAACAGGTACCTAGTTAAGCATTACTGAGACAGGCATGATTGAAAAGGAGAAAAAAAAAAGTCTCAACATATTAGTGAAGAGATCTATGAAGCTGCTGCCATTTGGAGCTCCAGGAGACAGAGCAGGCTGCTCACTCAGCCCTCTGTTTCCTTGTCTTGAGCATGGGGGAAATGGTGACATATATTGCTATCAGTGGTACCTATTTCTCGACACTCACAATCTCCAAACCTCTGAGGCAGAGTGTTGGATGTCCCGAGGGGCCTAATCTTGCCTCATCACAGAACTACCAAGCACACCACAGATACCATGCAATTCCTCCCCATTGTGTCCAAAGTCTCCAGTTCTCAACCTTCCTAACACTGCAGCCCCTTAATACAGATCCTCATGTTGTGGCCACCACCAACCACAGAATTATCTTGTTGCTACTTCATAACTGTAATTTTACTACTGCTATATGAATAATACTGTACGTATCTAATATGCAGGATATCTGACACACGACTCCCAAAGGGGTCATGATTCTTGGGTTGAGAACTCTTCTGATGTGTCTGTGACTATTTCCTCAGCTTTCGGATGCATCTTTAAATGTGTTCAGTACACTTACGATTATATAACATCTTGCTTAATGAACGTTTTTCTCACTTAAAAATGGTCCTAATATGCTGTACCGGCTTTTAGGGCTTTGAGGTCATCTCTGTGTTGCTGATGTTTCCTATCTACAGAGCACATTCCTTTCATTAACAAAGACGTTCCATATAAAATCAGTTTGTCAAGATAATGGGATACTTATTAGTAACCAGGGGATCTTTAATTTTTAAAAAGTCACCCTATAAACTGTAATTAATAAAAATAAAAAAGTCACCCTTGGCATACTCCAATTTTTTTTTAAAGACTACATTAGCTATTACATCTGGTATAAACTCAAGTTCCAGCCTTACTCCGATTCAGCACATCCTTGAATTCAATAAGGGATTGCTTAGCAGGATGAGACAATGTCAGGAGCGGTGGAGAAGTGTTTGCTGTATCTATCTATCTATCTATCTATCTATCTATCTATCTATCTATCTATTCAAAGCTTCCCCAAACCATTTTAAAAATAAGGAATGCTATAAAGTCAGACTGCTGCTGGGAATATTTTTGTAACATTCCTCCTTCCTTTTCTAAATTAAAATAAAGGTACCTTCTATAGACAGGCCAAAGTTAATTGATTTTTTTAAAGGATAGTTGACATCACTGTAAGTTGCTAGAGTGACCATTACTCTGTTATTTGGATTCAAGCTTTCATTTATTTATTTATTTTGGTTTTCAGAGCTTTTTTTTTTTTTTTTTTTTTTTTTTTGCCCTACATTTTATTTTTTTATATTGATTATAGTTTATTCACTTTGTATCCCAGCTGTAGCCCTCTCCCTCAATCCCTTCCAATCCCACCCTCCCTCCTTCATCTCCTCTCATGCCCCTCCCTAATCCACAGATAGGGGAAGTCCTCCTCCCCTTCCATCTGACCCTAGCCTATCAGATCTCATCAAAACTGGCTGTATTGTCTTCCTCTGTGGCCTGGCAAGGCTGCTGCCCCCTCAAGGGGAGGGGGTTGATCAAAGAGCCAGCCACTGAGTTTATGTCAGAGACAGTCCCTGTTCCCCTTACTAGGAGAACTGAGCCTCCATGGGCTACATCTGTGCAAGATTTGAGCTTTTAGACAGCTGCAGCTGAAGAACTCCTGAAGCAGAGTCTGAGTAAAAGTGTTTGGAGCGGGTTGGTTACATGGGGAAAGTAGCTGGTCTGGAAATGTGAAAGAGGAATGCTGGCTAGGCTAGGAGGAATTAGAGTGCTCATTCCTGTGACCATGAGTGGATGCCACAGGACCATTTGGTCACAGGAGGACACTTATTAGAACTTTCCATCCTAAGGAGGAGAGGAGCAATTATTTGTTCTCCCTGTCTCCACAGGGTGAACATTGTCCTGGGGAATAATAAACTCTGCTGTTCTCCCTTGATTGTGTTGGGGCATGGAGGGACAAGTGAACACCCATATCAAATACTAAAAGCTTGAGAAGGAGGCCAGGAGGCTGAGCCCTGGCTATGGCTGGACTCAGAGTTGAAGCTAAGAGGGAAGGAAGGCCTTTGTACGAGTGTCCAACACAGGCGAATAGTATTTAGTTTAAAAAGATCTTAGATTAAATAGGACAAAATTATTCATAATGAAAAAGATCTTATTTGAAGAATCTATGTGTCTTTTGGCTGCAATATCTAGGCTTCCACACTTGGTATCAAGACAACTTATCAGAGTGCAAGATCATTGAGTAACTTAATTAAATATAATAAATCTGATGTTCCAACACTAGGTGGGGTGATTAATTCTGTATTCCCGAATCTAGCCTCATTTGGAATATACCCCTGGGTCTCTTTACTCTTACATTTATAAATTATGAACTCAATGAATCTACTCATTTGCTGAAAATGTGCATATAATATGTCCATGCTTAGTTGCTTTAAACAGATACTCTTTCCTATAGAACTGGATGAAGAGAAGAAAGCCTTTTGTTATGGTTGGCATTTTCAGGTTTGTCATTCTTCAGCTCAGTGGCTGCAGAGTCATTGAAACCTTACAGAGATCTAAGACTTTCACCATTTTAAACAAAGAAGCAACAAAACGAAAAGGCGAGGGATGTGAAATAAAAATATCCCGCAGTAAAGGACAATCAGTGTCTTTTGAGACAGAAGAATCCATAATAGAGGTAAGGATTAAAAAGAATGCCCTTGCATTTGGTGGTTCAGTAATGAGTCCATGGTACTTTCATCTTTAATCCATTCAAGGTCATGATGCCCAATATTTTCAACTCATCAGGACCTAAAATCACCTAGGAAACAAGCCCCTGGCTGTGAGGGATGGTCCAGGAGAGGTTAACCGCAGTGGGGAAACTCACCTTTATTCTGATGGGCAACACCATTTCAGGGTTGAGGCCTGGTCTGAATAAAAAGGAGAAAGCACCTCCCTGCTTCCCCAGGCAGAGGCCATTTGACCAGCTGCCTCCTCAAACTCCTCCACCATAACAACTTCCCTGCCACAATGGACTGTGTGCCCTGGAACTGTGAGCCAGAATGAACTCTTCCTACACTAAGTCACTTTTGTCACGTATTTGATTACAACAATAAGAAAAGTAACCAATATAAAAGTGTTAGGCACCTTTCTGTTGCTTTTAAGATCACGCCCCAAGCCATTTAAAAACCTCAACAAGAAATTTCTATGTTGCTCTCCTAAACCTGTTTCCCAGAACATGCTTGAAGGAGGATTTGCTCCCAACCTGCTTGGGCTGAATGCTTTGAAAATATCAACTCAGTAGTCTGCATGAAATGTCTGTGAGGGCTGCCCCATTGTTACGCATATTTTACAGATGAGCGAACTCAGGGGCTTAAGGCCAAGTACCTGCTTGCCCGGACCATCAGCTAATAAGCACAAGAGCCAAGATTTGAGCCCAAATTTGGCTTCTGAGCTTGAGCTCTTCCCAGTCATTCTCCTGGCTGCCTGATTGTCATCTGAATGTGTTCTCTCTGACTGCACTCTACTCTGGAGTGATTCTTTTCCCCATATAAATAGAGTATGCAGTTTCCTCTCTTCAACTTCCTTAAACCACACTGGTTTTCAAAAGCTGTGAAGAAGACTGACTCTCTTCCGCAAAGCTTTCCACAGGTCCATCAATCACCGGGAATTTCCTGTTTGGGGTTATAGGTGCGTTAGTCGGTGGAATCCTCCTGGCACCTGATGCCCACTGCCTCCAGGAAGATGATCTGCACGTTCTTCTTCCTAAACTTGACACTCTCTTGCTGAAAATGGGCCAGGCTTCTGCTTGTGTGTCAGGAATATACAGCTTCTGTTTTGTGGCAAAGCTGTAAGTCAAAAGAATAGTACTTGGTGAAGGATCTCAGGGGATAGAAACCATGGCTTCCTTGTCACCTTTTTGAGTCTCCTAAGGTGTCACTAAGACCACCTGTGCTTTGTGTATAGTTAGAGCTCAGTATTCATTGCTTTGAATTAAAGTCAAGGACTGTGATGATTCTGGCTGTCACAACTTCATTCCTATTATTTATTAAAATGAAATTTTAATGTACAGTCCGTATTCCAAATAAATAGAGGCTGGCAATTTTAATAGCAGATGTGACAGGTAATTTAAAAAGTGCTAAGAATTACAGTGTGGCGCTGGAACTTTTTCCTCTCTTCCTCTCTTTTGCATATGGAAGATTGTATTTTCCTAGGTTTCCAGGGGACACCGTCACAGTATTGATTATAAGTATGTGCCTATAAATACAACTGAAAAATCTGCACTGTCACAAACTTCTAATGGTTTTTCAGAAGCTCTGATGGAAGACAGCTGGGATAATTGGGCATTTTATGTCCATTTTATCTTGAGTACCCTTTGTCTGAAACATAGAGTCCCACACAGAGTCTGTCCAAAGCCTGGTATGTTGGTGGGTGCAGTTGGCCTCTCTCTGCCCTTGTTATCAGGTACTTTATTATAAACAACAACAGTGTTCTTGAGAAGGAGGCGGTTGACAGGGGAGGATGCTCTGCTCACATCGAATTTCTGAGAATTCCCTTCTGTATTGTGGTCAGAATATTAGGCCCTCTGGTTTTATAAAATTTAAATGTTCTATAAGTCCCATGATTGGCAATGGAATTAATATCTATTGGTTCCTCCCTGAATAGCAGAGACAGAGTACCATAGTCCAGTGTTTTGCCCATTCCTGGTGCTGGGAACGGGAATTGAACCCAGGGCCTTGTGGCTGTTAGGCAAGCACTCTACCACTGGGCAAGCTTAGCTTACCCAGGAATGTGGTCAGTTTCTGTCAGTTTCACAAAAGCATGGACAAATCTGGAAGAGGAATCTCAAATGAGAAACTGTCCCCCTCGGGTCGGCCTGAGGGCACATGGGTGAGGGCATTTTCTTGATTGCTAATTAAAGAAGGAGGGCCTAGCCAGCAGCGTCTGGCACCAGCCCTGAGCAGGTAGGTGTAGGCTGTACAAGAAAGGTAACTGATCAAGTCAGAGTGTGAGCCGTCAGCAGTGTTCCTCCATGGCTGATGCTTTAAGCAAATGCCTTGGCTTCCCTTAATGATGACGTAACCTGGAAGCTGGGAGGAACACTACCCCCCAAACGGTACTATGGTCACGGAGTTTGTCACAGCAGAAGACAGCAAACTAGGACACCAGCTACCTCAAACCCAACCTGCCATGTGTGTGTAGGGAGGCTACAGCCAAAAATAATTTTGCTAAGAAATTACTCTTCCCAATGGTAGATTCTCCAATGTACAAATAAATGGGCAATACCTGTTTGTTTGTTTTTTTTTTATTTGTTTGGTTTTGTATATTTTTTTAAGCGATGCTTCTATCTGTTGCCACTTTTGCAGTAGTTCCTTCAGAGGGTTGCCACCTCTTACGTAAAAATAAACCTCAGACCCTGTGCTTCCCAATTCTTCTCGAGCTGAGCCGCTGTCGTAGGCAGGAACAGCCGTGCATCTGCGTTCGAGGGACTGTGAAATTCTCAGTTGTAACCCTGAGATTCAAACACCAGTAGTGGAACAAGAGATGGCATGTAGCAACTTTCTGACCATTTGATAACTTTTAAGACATTAAGTTGTAATGAAAGTGACTGCTTATTTATTTTTACTTTTCCTGAGTGTGATTGTGTGTGTGTGTGTGTGCGCGCGTGTGTATACGTTGAGTAAGGGGTACTGCTGGGATTGTGGTCAAGATGCCATAACTTTGAGCAAGAATGTCACTCGGATTAGATACATGGCTCCATGGTTGAGAGCTTTTTCAGAGGACTCAAGTGCCAGCTAGGGTAGTTCAGAGCCTCCTGTAACACCAGCTCTAGGGTACCCGACTCTGTGCTCCATTCTTGTCTCTGTGACATTTCTGTGCACATACTCTGCCTATACATATACATAATTAAATTTTTTTTTAAGAGGAAAAGAATATCACTTAGCTCTCCTGGGGGGGGTGGGGGGTGGCGGGACCCGGACGATTTTCCCACCAGTCTTCAGGTTGGGTGTATGGGGTGGAACACAGGCCTTTATTTTAATACATTTAAAATTACAACTTTAATGACAACTTTAATTTTGCACACAGAGAATTCCGTAGTAGTAAGAGACACGCCTCCTGAGGCCTGGAGGCTAATCCTTTAATCTAGCCCTTCCCAAACTTTAATATTCCAGCGAGTCGCTGGAGATCCTATTAAAATGCAGATCAAGTGCAGCGGAAAGCCTCCTTTCTAACAAGCTCTCAGGTGGGCTTGATGCTGCTGGCCTCTGCATCCTCACCTCGAGTGGCAAGAAGCCCCTTACAAGCCAGCTTAATTAAGGAAAAAAGAACAACCACCTCTCATCATTACGACAGCATTTGTGCCTTTCTTTTCCCCCGAGCCTATCTAGAGTGTTGTTGCGTGCATAGATCATCCCAATCTCCCTCCCCAGCGCTGGCTTTAGAAGGCGAGAATGGAATCCGTTGCTACTCAAACGCAGGAGGACCTGCAGAACGGCAGCGACCGCCCGCCACCCTTCAGCTGCCTCCTGGAAGTTTGCTAGACGTTTGGAATCTCCTCCCTAAGCCTACTGACTCATCCTCTGGTTGCTGCACACCCTCCCTCAGAGCGCTGGTGACATCTAGGAGAAAGGTGGGCAGTAGTTGCTGAATGGATAAGAGCCATGCCCCTTCGAATCCTTAAACTCTCCTGCCTCCTAGTTCTCTTCCTATGTTACTTTCTTGAGGTTTTAGTTTTAATTACAAATCCCCGTTCAGGTTTGTGCCCATGTGCGCAGGTGCAGGAGCAGGCCAGGGGTTTCAGATCCTTTTCAGGCACCGGGGTGACAGGCCGTTGTGAGGACCCCATACATATCTGTGCTCAGGAAGAGCAGCGTGCTTTCTCACGCCATCCCTTTCTCCGGTTTTGCGGGTGAGATCGCTGTTACAGTTTGGCAGTGACACATTGAGGGTTCTCACCTCGATTTTGTGGCTAGCAATGCTAGAGGCCACTCCTCCAGAGAGAAGGCCATTGTGCCTGCCAGGCAGCCAGGCCCTGCCTTTTGAAAGCCTATGCAGGCTTCCTTGAGATGCTGCTAGCAGGGATCTGTTGCTCAGCTCTGCCTCCCTTCCCCTCTAAGAGCTCTCTGCCTCTGTTCCCCACTCAGTAGTTTCTACTGAAACTTAAATA
Source organism: Psammomys obesus (assembly GCF_907164565.1). Classification (NCBI taxonomy): domain Eukaryota; kingdom Metazoa; phylum Chordata; class Mammalia; order Rodentia; family Muridae; genus Psammomys; species Psammomys obesus. Next base: position 2,391,195 of record NW_026585580.1, on the reverse strand, counting down.
TGTTGAATGTTAACCTCCAGCTCACCATGTTTGCCTTCGCCAGAGTTTTTAAATATCCTCTTAATCAAAGAAAATGCTTCTTCCGAAAAATTTTAGAGAGAGAGAGACAGAGAGGCAGAGACAGAGAAACAGAGGTGTGTGTGGGGTGTGTGTGTGTGTTAATCTGAATCCCAGCTCTTTGCAGACATATATCCGTACCTCTCCATTCATACATAAACCTAGCCTTGGGTGAGATTCACAGACACTTACACACGAGGAAAAAAGTTTCTACCAGGAAGTTTTAAAATAAAAACGAAAGTGGGTGAGCATGGACAGGCCAACAAGGGGCGTTAAAATTCCGACTTTGACTGTGGCTCTGAAGTTTGACCGGCAAAGTCTAGGGGAAGGAGGAGCGTGGCTAATTGTGTTATGAAGACTCTACCTGGCCGTCATTACACCACTGTTTCATTTAAATCAGACTCTCATTTCTGACTATGCGTTAGAAACAGGCTAATCGGCAAGGCTTACTGCGATCGATTTAGTAATATCTCTTCCCCTTAATTGATTTCTATCTAAACCAGGTGCTTTGCAGTTGTGCCTGCTTCTCTCCGCTTGGCACTGATGGATTTAGCTCCTTTTTTTTGCCATCTGCTGCTAGGAACTGAGGGGGTTTGGCTCAGTCTCGTTAGATCTGCTTGACTGAGAGAGAGCTTCGTTTAAAAGTGGAGATTTTATTTGAAATTTCCACTTCTACTACGGTTTTTGTCTTTTGGATTCCCCAAGTGAGATGTTCATAATTTGGGGAAAGCAGGCTAGATCTCTACCTATGACCCGTTTGGGGGTCATTTTTTTCTTATTTAATGTTTGCTTTGTTTCTCTAGAGCTTGGAGTGTCTGAAAGGAATCTTGGTACTGGGAATGGTGCATGTTGTAAAGGAAGACAACACTTGGTGGGTGTATTTGGACATCTAAGAAGTAAATAGAAAATAGTTACTCCCTGCAAAAACAGTTCCTTGGGACTAAACTGTCATAATAGAGAAAGACTACCCTCGGTGAAATATGAGAGAGCCAGACAGAGATGGTAGGTCAAATCAAACTATTTCTAACTGCAATGATATTGTTATGAAGAAGAATTTATTAGGCCACTATAATGAAGAAATGAGGAGAGAACCATTTCTTATTTGGAGTGTACCCAAATTCTAAATGAAATAAGTCAAAGGTTGATCTTTCTTCCCAGAATGCCATTCTAGCCCCAGCACCCACCCACACACCTTATCTGAATACATGTAATACATTGTCTTTAATATAAAACTTTTCAGGTTGTAAATTTAGGAATCTATAGCAATTACTGTCGTGGCATAGCATGCTGCATTTGTCAGTTGGTGAGAGGTAAAAAGGAATGGTTTGGCACCTAGTACTGATGTTATTCCATATGTGTGCCTTTGTGTGTGTGTACTGAAAATATTATATGTTGCATATTTTTTGGGGAATGCTCAGCGTCAATCCATAAGCTCAGGTGGGCAAGATCAAAAAATAATTACATTGAGTTCTTAAAGGAATTTAATAAAATATTAGTAAACTAATGAAAATTAATTTTTAAAAGAAATTTAAGAGCTCAGTGCAATTGTTTTTTTTGATCTTGGGCTTCCACACTGCTGAGAGTAAGTAGGAAGGCCTCCTGGGCTGCCTCTTAGGGTTTCACCTCCACTTTGGTTTTATGGTGTTGAACCATAAAACCAAGGTCCCCTGTAGTGTCAGAGTTGAAGTACAGAGGAGAGGTACTCACATTGACATTGAGGTGTTTATGATTCTGGTGCCCGTAGTCTCTATGGTCCCATTTCTCTTGCTTGGTGTCACTCATAGCTTACTATGGTATGTTTGTGATTCTGTCTTCCTTGTCATATGACACATTTGATTAGTCTGGGATCTGATCATCAGATCATTATTTTTGTTCCTGGAAATTCTGTTGCTTTCTCTTTTTCTTCTTCTAGCCTTAGAAAAATCCTTCTTTCCACAAATGCCACCTGCTCAATCTTCTCTTCTTAGGCCCTGGGCACCTGAGCTAGGATTTCTGGTAGAAAGCTCATTTCTGGTAGAGAGACACAGTCCCCCCTGTGTTTGTTCATGTCTTAGGATCAAGTCATGTAGACTTTGTGGTATCAAACCTAGTCTGGAAAATGAATCTGAAAGGCTCTCCCCTGGGGACTAGCTTTTAGGGTACCAGAGGATGCTATGCAAGCTACCAAATGAGGAAAGCAATCAACAGTCCAACTAGCTCTGGTGTTTATCAACCAAAACAATGACCCAAATGGCATGATGATTCTTAGTAGTGGAATACTTACCTTGGCAGTCACCAACATCTCTCTAATTGAACTTAAGACTCACTGAACAAAGGAAAAATCATGCCTGGTACTGGAAACCCAGCCAACTACACAGGGCTAGTGAGTCATGGATCTTGAAGGAAAGCATAGAGCCAGCACGTCACTAACCCAAAATAATCTGTAACTACATTCTAATGATTTGTTCCTATAACCTCAGTAAGTAGATACTCTCATCAAGGAAACTTCTCTCTGCAGCACACAGAGACTGTTACAGAAAACCAGAACCAATCAAAATGCACAGTTGTGCCCAGTCCCACCAGATACCTCTACAGGACAACTTCTGAACCTAAGGCTCAGGGATCACTATGGATGAAGGCGCTTGAAAGACTGCAAGAACTAGAGGAACAAGAAACTTGCTATAAAAAAATGTCTCCTTGGAATGTCAGAAGCTACACCCATAAAGTTTCATCAACATGACTGTTGAAACATGAGCTGAACAAGGACACCAACAATGAACATGTTAATGTGGATGAGGGAAAGGGCAGGAGATCTCAACCCTACCCAAAGAACTATAGGTGACTAAGGAATGCTGAGAGCTGGAGAAATGGTCTTCCCCAGAAAAAGGGACATCAATTGGTTATCAAATGGCCAGTCCTGAAAACATATATACAAGTAGCATTGTATAGAAGTAGGCAGGTCTTATTTATGTATTTAGGAATATACATATCTGTATGTAACAATAATTAATGAGAAAAGAGGCCATGAACTTGAAAGAGAAAAAAGAGGGGAATATGGGAGGGATTGGAGGAAAGAAAGAGAAGGGGGAAATAATATATGTAGAATTAAAAAAAAATTTAAAAATGAATGTGAAGCAGAAGAGAACAAGTGAAAAAATAAAGCCAAGTTGGTTTTAAATGAGGAGAAGAAAATATATCAAGTTTTCATGATTCAAACAAACAAGGAAACAAAACCGAATTAAAGCAATTTCTGGAAGTTGCAGGCTACATTCAGCATGCAACCAGCAAGCATTCACCACCCTCACACACCTCAGACAGACTCTTTCCCAGAAGAGACACCCATTGTGGGCTGTGCAGCAAAATTACTTTTCTATTGCAAGTTTCTAAGGACAATTAATTTTAGGCAGCTGGCAAATACACTGGGAAAGGAGCAGATTGTTAAGTAGCTGTGTGAGTGAGATTGTCCCCTTAATAGGGTACCTCAAACCTTCCCGTTAAATAGCATCCCTGATTAATGTGAATTATACCTGCGGCATGACAAATACTTTTGAAAAACAAAAGATTTTCATGGAGGGAAATCACATCAGGAATAAATGGATGGGGGCAAAATCCTTTCATTGCTACAATAATGGGATAATTTCTGTAATACATCAAGTACCCCAATCTTTTAATGGCTTTTTTTTTAATATAAGAGAGGGAAAATTGAGTTATACTTGCTCCCTCCCTCACTGAGAGTTTATTTGACAATCCCCTTCCTCAGTTAATGTTCTCTTGAAAAAAAATAATAGCAGCCCTGTCTGCAATGAGAAGAAGAATTGAATTCTTGGTAAAAATTGAATTCTTACTTTTCTTCTCAGAGATTGCTTTAGTATTTTGATGGGGGGATATTTTCCCAGTGATAAAGTTAATCTTTTTTTTTCCTCTCTCGGCATTCTGATAACAGCTTATAAGGTAACATCCTTTCAGAACTTCAGCATTTTTCAAATCAGATGCCTAAGTTTAACGTCAGATTTTATTTTTAATCTCTTAGATTAACTGCATTCTAGGGCCTTGCCTCATCTCTGAGGCCTTAGGCAGAGCAGTGATTCTTAAGCTGTCTGAGATGGAAGACCAAGTGTCTAAAACCGTACTGTCCATACTGTCATTTCTGCACCAGTGTGCAGGGAGAGCATATGCTCTGATCTCCAGGCTATGCATAGTATTCTACAGACAAGTTTCTAGTTAGCCTCAGCTGTCTGTAGAGAGTATAAGGTCCTCATACTCAAAGGTAGCACTAGGGAAATAAGGAATGTTAAACATAGAGGTTTTCCTCTTCAGTGGGAGGGATTTTCACCTACCTGTCCCATCCCCAAAGCTGGGAATTAATTAATAACCTGGTGATCTTTGCCACCTGTACAGCCAGGCCTTACCCAAATCTCCCATACTACTATATTTATCTCAGATTGGTTCTGTACTCCTGAACATTGTTTCTGAGTCAATAGAACCAAATCTTTTTATTTTCCCTTTTTTTCTTTTGTTTTTCAAGACAGGGTTTGTCTGTCTACACAGGTCTGTAGACCAGGCTGGCCTCAAACTTCCTGTGAAATAAACCCATTTCTTCCCTAATTGCTTTTGGTCATGGTGTTTGTTAGAGCAACAGAAAGCAAACTAGAATAGACAATCGCCTGTGGCCCTCTCTCATGATATAGCCTTTTATTTTGTATTTTGGGATATCTTCCCAAAATACAGCTGTTATGGTTTGCCTATAAACTGTCCCACAGGAATTCATGTTTTCCAGCAGTTCCCAGCTGCTGGCATTTTTTTTGAGGGAGGTCACAGAATCTTTTGTACACTGGACAGAGCTGTGCACACAGGGAGACTCCACTTCCGACCCACACCCAAGCTCTCTGGTTTTGAATCTGCTAAGATGTAACAAGTCGTGCCAACAAGCTCTTGCCACTATGGAGTCCCAGCTGCCATGCTTTATACCTTTGACTTGTGCACTGAAGCAACCATGAGTTGCATTTGTAAGGTGTTATTACAGCACAGCAACAAAGAAGGTAACTAATACACTGAATTAAAAAAGAAAGAAAAAAAAAGAAAAGGACATGACTTCTACATTATAGTGGAGGAGAAAGTTTATTATAGATATATGGGGATCAGACACATCTGGAAGACTCCAAAGTGGTCATGACCCTGAAGAATGTCAGGAGAGAGGGAGGGGAAGGGAGAGAGGAACCAAGTACAGCAGCCAGAAAGCCAAAGGTGCAGAAGGAGCAAAAGAGAGGCAAAGAAATGGGTAACCAAAATGTATGGATTATATTGGAAAGAGCCTCTGGGGGAAGGGCAGCCTAGACCCTGGGCTGAAAAGTTCAGGGTAGAGGGTGGGGATGCTAGCTATATCCTCTAACAGGTATAGCCTGAAGGATGCTGGGAGAACCTGGAGGCCAGGTCTGCTTTGGTATGTTAAATAGACACCTCAGGCAGTTGACCTGGGTTTTAACCTTAACACACAGTGCTATAAAAAAGTAGCAGTGTTAACTGTGATAAACCTGTAGTTAATAGGCCTCTACAACTGGTTTGTGAAAAGCAGTAGTTTACAGAAACTCCAGGATGCTATAACCGGAGCTTAGAATATCAAAATGCTGATAGAAATGAGGATGGAATGCCACACTCACGAGTTTCCAGAGGTGAACAGGACCCTGTCAAGAATTTGACTAGAGACCACTGACATTCCACTGTGACAAAGAATCTGACTATATTCTCCCAGGGTTTGGAGAAGTTAATGTGGCTGGATACAAAGTAATGGATGAATTTATTTGATAGAAGAGATTTCAAAACAGTATGACATTTAGGCTCTGGCATGGTTACTGCTTACTATTTTAAGCCAGATTTACAGTGAGAGAGATCTGAAAACTCTAAATGCTAGACCACTGAGGATCACCGCAGAAGAGATCTTAAAGCCGAACAGAAAGCTGTAGGAATGTGTGATATGTCAAGGAGCATGGGCTACACTAAAGTTGTAGACTTTATGTGACAAAAGCAGCTATCAGCGATAAAGAGGTTAACACCAATACAGAGAAAATTTTAATTTTGCAATGGCAATGGTCCCTCGAAGGCAGAACTGCATCCATCAAATGTTCCAAATTGCCCTGCTCAAACAGGACCAAGTAGGGAAATGTTTTCCCAAGTCCAGTTGTACAGGTATTTGGAGACTGCTGCAGCTATATAAAGGGGTCCAGGGTGTATCTCAAGTTGGCAGCCAAGCTTGGTAAAGTTATTTACGTAGTGTTGGGTTTAACAGTCACACAGAGTCCAAGTTATAAGGCCATAGGGGCTTACACCAAGACTCTAGCTAGCAGTCATAGACAGACAGTGTGTAGTAGGGTTTTATTTCCTACATGAGTTTCCTGAGCGGGCCGTGTGTATGAAACTGTGAAAGTAAAGCCCAAGCTCTAATGGGCCCTGGATATTGAAGATGCTTGAGTGTGGGCATCTGCTGAGGAAAGCTATATAATGAGGCAAAACCAAGAGAAAAGCATTTGTGCTACAAGCAGCAGAGCTGTAGAGTCAAGGCTGCCCAAGTTTATTGGAGCCCATTGATGCTACCATGATTTTCAAACACCAAACATGGAACTGAAGGGTTTGATATTTTCCATGTTATATTTCAATAGGATTTTGATTCAATGTTACCTTTCTACATTCCCTATTCTTTTCTTTGGGAACAGGAATGCTTATTCCATGTCATTGTATCTCAGAAGTACAAAAATTAAAAATTTTTATTTTATTTTACAGGCATTGGTATTGCAATGCCAAGGGAAACACATTTTGCACTGTGAGACTTTAATGAGCCTACAAGGACCAGTGGTGGAATATCATGGTGGATTGTGAACTATCCTCTACAGATTCATCATGTATTCAAAAAATTGGTCTTCAGAATGTGGCCCTGTTTTAGGAAGTTGTGGAACCTCTTTCCCATGAGCCTAGCTAGCAGATATAGGTTCATAGGGGCAGGGCTTGAGAGCCAGCTCAGATCTGCTTCCGGCCCATGCTGCCTGCTTTCTGACCCACTGAGAGTAGAAGAGTTGTGCTGCAGGCTCCCAGCATCATAGATGGAGTCCCAGATGCAGTTCCTTTCCTGACATGATGGACTATGTTTCCTTAAGCCATGAATAAAATAAAGCTTTCTTCCTTATGTTGCTATTGTAGGCTTCTATCACAGCAGCGAGAAAAGCAGTGAACATTTCATTTGTAAAGTGAAGCCCACATTCATTATGCCAAGGCTCAAGACCCTGAAAAATACCCCAATTGTGCCTGTATTGTACACACACACCCTTTACCATTCTTTGTGGTTCTTTCCCTTTCCTGAAAAGTGAATTCATCAGCACTCAGCCAGAAAGATTCCTTTGAAAACTATATTTGGTTGCATTGATTTCTATATTTCCTGATTGTCTGTAACATACAGAACCTCAGCATTACTCTTTGTTCCTTTCCAAAAGGATTAACTTCCTAAAATTGGTGAGTAGTAAGTGACTTTCTGGACAAGAAACTTGGAATGTTCTCAACCAAGAGAAGAGGGTACAAGGAGTTGACCCCGCTGAGTCTGGGGGGGGGGGAGTGGTGTAGAGGTTAGGGTGATGTGGGGGTGGCATATGGTTAGAGGTGATGTAGGAATGGGGTGACTTGAGGGTAGGGATGGTGTAGGAATGGTGGTAGTGGTTAGCACCGAGGTGGCATGAGGAGACAGGAATTTTTTGCCTTATTGTGGGGAGGGTTTATCTGAAGAGTGTGTGTGTGTGTGTGTGTGTGTGTGTGTGTGTGTGTGTGTGAAAAAGAAACATTTCTAACTGGATGGCTCAAGTTTATATATAGTCACGTTTTAGTTGAACTTTTGACTAAGAAAATCATAGATTCGTATCCAGTTGAGACCAATGACAAAAAGACTCCATAAAGTCTATGCAGGCTCCAGTAGTGGAGATTTCTTGCAGAAAGAACTTTGCTCTGTATCTCAACCAGGGTTTTGTCTTGTTTCAATCCACTAATCTTGTTCTGATTTGCTTGGTTTTATGTGTGATCATTGGGTATATAAGGATCTGTTTGGTTTCATTCATGCTTACCAAACGCACTGGCTCCCGTTGGTATTTCAACATCACTATAGCCACAATCCAAAACTATTTCTTCACCTCGGTTTGTATCTGGCACTGCTGTGTTCCTCCAGCACTGCTCTGTTTTCAGTCTCTAGAAATCTGACCTCTATTTCTAAATTTTGTAATTTCAAAAATGATGCAGAAATGTGAGTAGATATTATGTAGCCTTCTGAGAATGTTTTTTATTTCCAGGATAACTCTCTGTGGGTTTATCCTAGTTATTGTAGATGTCAGTGGTTTGTTTCCTTTCATTGCTAAATGACATCCTGTGATGTGTATGCATTAGAGCATCTTTAACTGCCTACCTGTTGAAATCCATCTGGGATGAGTCCATTATTAGGCTACTACACATAAATCCATCATGAATATCTGTGAGCAGGTTTTCATGTGGCCACCCCTTTTAATTTCTCTGGGATAAATTACCGAGAATGCACTTGCTGTGTTGCATGATAGTTCATGGGTCGCTTCATCTCCTGAACTCATTGTTTAAAGTTGTTTCCATTTTCTACTATGCAGTGTGACATAAAGCCTATATACTGGAGCAGTGAAGGTCCTGATATCCATCTTTGACTAAGAATCTACTCTGAGGATATTTGTCGTCTTCCAAGCTGTCCTTAGACACACATCTCATTTTAGACTTTCATCAGGTCTGTAACCTCAGTGTCATTTGACAGGAAATGGTGGCACAGAGAAGTTAAGTACTTCGGGTCACATGGAGAATTAATGTCTTGGTCTAAAGCAAACCCCGAGACCCATGGAGCAGAACTTTTAAAACTATACATGGTAACACATTAATGAGTAATAAAGTCAAGTAAATCAGTTACAGCCAGAGGATTTTTCATAGAAGACACTAGACTAGAATACTAAGCCTCACAGTGGATCGTATGTAGCAAGAGATTACTTTGTGTACTTTGTCATATTTTATGTATATTTATTTAAGTAAAATTGGACAATGGTTAAAAATACTAGAAAACTACCCCTATGAGTGACTTCATTCTCTCCATTTTCCTCCTATCATTATCTTGTCTTCTTTTGGCAAATACAATGCAATGCTTTGCAATATAATTCAATACTATAACTAAAATAAAGGCTCAGTTAGTAATTCAGCATCAACAATGGTATAGATGTAGGGTTAAAAACACCCTCTCTTTTCTGACAGGAGTTCATCAAAGTGCCAGTCTGGGGAGCTTTTTTATTTATTTGTCTCATTGCAATCCCTTCCAGGTTACAAAACAAAGGGAAATACTGCGAGTAATGGTTTGGGTGTGACAAGCCCCCCACAGGCTAAAGTGTCAAAAGTTTGTCCCCAGATGGTACTGGATCATGAGGGTCTGTATTATTAGGGTTTTATTGCTGGGAAGAGACATCATGACCATGGCAACTTTTATAAAGAAAAATGTTTAATTGGGCGGCCTACAGGTTCAGAAGTTTTTCCATCATTGCATGCCAGGAAGCATGGAGGAACAGAGGCAGACATAGTGCTCGAGAAGGATTCAAGGGTCCAAGAGCTCTACGTGTGGATCAGAAGGCAGCAGGGAGAGAGATAGACAGAGACACACAGCGTGAGACAGAGAGAGGCTGGCTCTGGCTCAAACCTCAAAGCCCAGTGATAAATTTCCTCCAACAAGGCCACACCTACTCCAAAAAGGCCATATCCTAATAGTGCCAGTCCCTATGAGTCTATGGAGGTCATTTCCATTTAAATCTCCACAGGGCCCTACTCCCATCTATGAATGAATCTATCGGTGCATTCATAGCTGAAGGGGCTATTGGGAAATGGACCCTCCTTCTATTTCCCTTGCTTTCTCTGCTTCCAGGATATTAGGAGACTAACAGGCTTCATCTATGTGACGGCTAATCTTGCTTGTCAACTTGACACACCTGGGAAAATCAAACCTCAATTAAAGGATTGCGTCTATCAGATTGGCCTGTGGGTATGTCTGTGGGGGAATTTTCTTGATTGCGAATTGATGTAGGAGTATGTAGGAGTGAGAGTGAACGCTGTGTAGACTTCCTCAGAGACTCATGAAGGCAGAGCAGGACCTGTCTGCCAAGAGTTCCATGAATTTTCAGTAAGAAAAGAATAGATGATTCTATGTTGTATCGTAAGGCAGACTTAGGTTGGAGTCAGGTAATGAGAAGGCAGAAAAGCTGGCGCATATTGTAGAAAAACATCCTGAAACCACTCTGCAAGAGTGAAAGATATGCCCATTGGTCTTGAACTAACCAAATGAAGGATCCATTAGCCCACCAGAAAACTTTCTGTTCTGACTACTGTAAACTCTTTTATCGCACAGAATGTTCTTTAAGGTATTTTCCAGAACCACATTCCTAAGGATCAACTCAATGACCTTTTCCCCATTAGTCATTTTTCTCTGCACAGTCTGCCCACAGACCATATTTCCTAACCATCTGTTTGGAGTTAAAGAAATTATTTCTAATTGAAATCTTTTGTCACCATAATTTTTGTTTTAAGTAGCTATAACTTAACCATACGTTGAATTTAAGAAATACACATTTCTTTCTTGTAGTATTTTCAATTGGCTCATAAACTAATGAAATGGTGACAGGATAAGATGGAATTGGGATTGTTTTGGTGACTTTTCTATTGCAGTGTTAGAGAAGAAGAGGAGAGGTTTATTTTGACTTCCAGTTCTGGAGCGGGTATAGTCCATCCTGGCGGGGGTGGGAGGGAGGATGATAGTAACAGAGTGAGGCTGGCCTGGCGTTCAGGAAACCGAGAGGTCATATTTCACCTGCACACAGGAAGTAGAGGGAGGGAACAGAACAGGAAGTGGGACCAGAACACAAAACCTCAAAGCCTGATGAATGACTTCTCACTTCTGCTGCAGTAAATCCAAGTGACCAGTCAGGGATTAGTGGCTCCTGGACTGTGCTGAGTTACAGGCTTTTTTGTCAGAGAGGGATGGGAAGCAGTGATGAGCTTGATATGGTTTAGGAGTATTGCCTGGGTTTGGGGGTCCAGTAGATGTGTCCTGAGTCCACTGGTCACTTTGGAATCTGGAAGTAAGAGACTGATTTGTCCAGTGTTTTGCCTGGGCTTTTTTAAATGTGGGCTTCTGACATGGGTCTTTGTCCTGTTTGAGGGCTTCTGGCTGGAGAGCCAGGGAAACCTCTTTGTTAGGAAACCTCCAGGTAACACCTACCTCCAAGAAGTACTTCCTTCAGCAAGGCTTCACCTCCTAAAGAGTCCATAACCCTCCCAAACAGCATCATCAACTACACAATATGTGTTCATATACATGTGACTGTGGGGGACATTTCTCAGTGAATCCACCACAGAGAAGGAAATGTGAAACTCCATGTTATTATTGTGATATAAACACCTCAAAGAAATAAGCACAGGTTGTACTCAATTGGGAGTTGAAGCAGAGAGAAGGGAAGTGATTGGGAGTCTAACAAACTACTACACCATTAATATGTGGACACACAGGTCTTGGATATGTTAATGTTGTTTGGTGATTCCTGGAGTAAATAGTAACCTTTGAACATGAGGCTACTCATGAAGAGAAACTCCTGCCTTCTCATGCGTGCATTTAAGAGGTTCTGAATCTAAATGTGAATTACTATTTACATGATAAAGTTTACTCTCTCTTACATTGTTTATCATGTTGTTGAAGTGCTATAAAAAAATAGATGCTCTTTCCATAGTCATTTTTGCCTAGGAACAAAACCAAATGAAAGCAATTAGTGAGCATGAAGAAAGTGATCTCATGGAAAGAGTTGGATAAATTATGGCTATTTTCTATCTCTGCTCTTGTAGAGGAAGACATTTCTTTGGGGCTGGCTTACAGTTCAGAGTGTTAATCTGTTATCATCATGGTGGGAAGCTTGGTGACATTCAGGCAGACATGGTGCTGGAAAAGGAGCAGAGAGTTCTACATCTTGATCCACAGGCAGAAGGAGATTGTGTGCGACAATGGGCATAGCTTTAGTATAAGGGATCTCAAAGACAGCCCCTACCATGACACACTTCCTCTAAGAAAGCCAAGCAAGACAATACCTTCTAATAGTGCCACTCCCTATGGGCCAAGCATTCAAACACATGAATCTATGGGGGCCATACTTATTCAAACCACCACACATGTTGAAGGGACTGACCTGGAAATTAAGGCTTTCTGATGCTACTTCAGCTTGTCTTTCTGGGAAACTAACCATGCTGCCCATGGCATTATAGATCTGGGTTTTTCTAGGCTCCTTTTAATCTTACAGAGTATGCTGAAGAATTTTTACATAGTACTTCCTGAGGCTTCAAGCAATGAGAGGCTTCAGAAATCCTTAGAAATCCCAAAGGGCAAATTAGATTCCAATTGACATTAGTAAGCAAGAGCTGAGCTTAAAGGAGAGTTGGCTTTAAGTTTGTGTTGACTGTTTATACTCCAACTCCAAGAAGGCGAAGGCAAGTGGTCACTTCTACATTCTTCTCCTTAGAGAATCTTGTCATAAAAGGAGGAGAAATATGTTGAATGTTCCATTCAAATGTTGAACACTTTTAATATCATATTTAACTTGTTTACTTTAATATAGTTCCTATTTTCTTTTCTTTTTCTCATTAATTATTTTATTCATCCTTGTAGCCCCTTCCCCCTCTCCCTCCCTGCTACCCCCTCCATTTTTCCTCAGAAAAGGAGAGATCCTTTTCCAATCCACCCCAACTCATCAAGTTGCATCAGGATTGAACATGTTCTTTTCTCTTGTGGCCTGGCAAGGCAGTCCCACCAGGGGAAAGTGATCTAAAAGCTAGCAATTGAGTCCATGTCCAATGCAGTCCCTACTTCCTTACTAAAGAACTCACAAGAGGCCTAAGCTCCCCATCTGCTATGTCTAGGTCCAGTTCATGCATGGTTCTTGGTTGATGCTTCAGTCACAGCAAAACCATCTGGGCCCTGGTTCGTTGGCCCTGTTGATTTTCTTGTGGAGCTCCTGTCATTTCTGGGTCCTCCATCAGACCCGAGGAGAGCAAGGGCATGAGGACAGAAGTCCTGCAGAGAAAAATGAAAGTGAGGGTGAAGACATTTCTGTGACAAGCTTGAGACCTAAGTCAGGGTAGGCTCCTGGGAGGATGAGGGGGATTCAATCAAAGACTCCTAGTAGCAGAAACCGTGGAGAGTGAAGAGGACATCTTCTAACTAGACTAGTCTTCTAGGAAAGGGTGGAAACACCAATCCACCCTCAAAAACTTTGACCCAAAATTTACCCTGCCTACGAGATGTGCAAGGAATACAGATAGAGCAGATAGAGCAGAGATTGAAGGAATGCTTAACTGATGCCTGGCCCAACAAAAGACCACTTTATCAGAGAGTGCCAACCCCTGACACTGTGAAGGATACTCTGCTAATCTTGCAGACAGGAACCTGACAGAGTTGTCCTCTGAGAGGCTCTACCCAGCAGTGCCTCAAAATGAATGCTGAGACTCAGCCAAACATTGGTTGACGTGTGTGTAGGGAGTCTTGGGGAATAGTTCCTATTTTTAGATAACTATTGATTTGCACACAGCTATAAGAAATAATACAAGATGTTGCATATAAATATCTGTATTCAAATTACATATAAAACAATGGTACTTTGCAGTAAATACAGGTCTGGTGTATGAGCTTCTCAAATTTTTTAAATGAAAGAAAATAAGTCTTTTAAAATCCCTTTGTGTGTAAGTGCCACCTTCTCTTCTTGTATCTGTGAATGGCATCTTGGCTGTTTCTACATCTTGGCTCTTATGAGTACTGTAACCATTAACACTATGTGCAAATACCCCTGTTGTAAATGATCATGGATTTCTTTGGTCATTTTCCCAAAAAAATTGTACAGGTAATGACATAGAGTTCTATTGCTAGGTGGGTTTGGTTGCTGTTTATTTGTTTTGAATTTCTCCAGTGGCTACATCACTTTACATTCTCACCAGCGATTTATCAGAGGGTTTCCCACTTCCCTACATCTTTGTCAGCATTTATATCCATATCACTAGTCATTCACATAAGCTCTCAGCTGTTCCTACTGCCATGCCTTCAGGTTTTGCCTTCTTCGGATCTGATCCTCTGGAACTGTGAACCCAACTTAACTCTCTTTTATGAGTGCTTTGATCATGGCATTTAATCACAGTTGTAAAAAAAAAAAAAAGGAACTTAGACAGTTATTGAACATTTTTTTTCAGATATTTATCAGCCATTTGCACTTTTTTCTTTTGAGAACTTTGTTTAATTATTTTAGCCATTAATTCGATTATTTGGGGGTGTTTAATATTTGGGACTCTTTATAGATTCCAGATACTAATCTTTGTCAGCTGTGTATTTAGAAAGATGTCCTGCCATGTTGAAAGCTGCCTTTTCATAGTTTGCTTCTTTAGATCTACAAAGGTTTAAGTCTTTCATACAGTCTTGTTTGCCAGTATGTGGTGTATTTCCTCTGCATTGGAGTCCTTGTTGAAAAGTCCTTTCCTACGAATCTATCTTGAAGTTATTTCTCTATAAATTCATCCATCATCTTCAGAGTTTCAGACCCTGCATTAAGGTCACTGACCCATTTGTAATTGATTTTTTTTTTTGAAGAGTGAGAGATGGGGTTCTTGTTTCTTTTTTTCTTCATGTGTGCACCCATTTTACTCACTATTTATTGAGGAGGTTGTCTTTTCCCCAGTGTACGTATTTGACACCTTTGTTGAAAAGTTGAAGACTTTTGGGTCTTCTTTTCATTGGTCTGTGTTTCTGAATGGTTGCCTGTATCGTGCAGTTTCTAGTTTCCCAGGGTTTTGGGTTGGTGCTTTAATGTCACATCTGTGACTGAGTTCCAGGAACATGCCTCTTTCTGACAAAGATTACTATGGAGGGAAGTTCTCCATGTTTCACACTGGAGTTTTTGTTAGTCAATGGCTCTTGGGGGCAGTATCATCACCCTGTGTGGCATTGTGGCATATTTTTTTAAAGTAATTATCTTTATATTTGGCAGATATATTAAGTTTTTGTTTTAAGTAATGTTTCGTTGTTTTTCTTTCCTATGTGTGGGTTATCTGACCACTACTCGGAATTCCATTTGATCTATCTATAATATTTTTGAATGAAAGAAACATTTTTAGGGATTCTCTAAGTATTTTTATATACAAAATATTCATAACCTACTGATATTTTATTAAATGAAATGAAATATAGAAATCTCACTTTAATATCTCTTTATCATTTTTATTTGGAATTACCTTAAATATTTTATATACATATTATGCATGTATAGTTAGAGTGATGCCAAACAGTATTGTGGTTTTGCTTTAACTGTCACATATAACTTTTGAAATCTTGGAAAAGTAGTATTTATCCGTAGCTTTGCTTACTATGACCTGACTTCCTCCTACTCTTCTTTCTTCTTCTCCTTTCCTCCTCCATCACTTCTGTCTCTTTTTTATTTCTCCCTCTCAGTGTGTCTCTTGCCTATCTCAAAATCACTTCTATCATTTTCTTTCAATTAAAATTTCCTGTTCCTTAGTTTAAGAACATTTCCACAGAATCCTGCGAATTTCACTCTCATAAAACTTGGGATTGTATTACACCTATTTTTTTTTCTGTGCTTTTTGATCATCACACCTTCGTGGAAGAGGAGGGGTGCTGGCTTGTTTGTCAGGTGGAGTTGTCTGTCAGTCCAGGTTCCCCGTTCAGTTTCTTGTGGCACGAAGGGAAGGTCTTCTCACCTCTGAAAGTCAGTGGTTGCTCACACTCCCCACCTGACTCCACCGACCCCACAACAGCAATGGTTTCAGTACTACTCCATGGTGATGAAAATCTTTGCCCCACCAAGCCTCTTTTTAATAGAGCATTGGGGAAGGTTCTGTTGCATGTGGGTGGACCTGCAGTGGTCTCCACTGACAGTGTTGGGGAGATAACTGTTGGTCAGAGGAGATGAAAACTTGTCCCAGACTCAGGCTTCTCTGACAGTTCTCCAGATGTCTGGTTACTTTGTAACAGAATGGAGAAAGCAGAAGTGTATTTCTTTCATTTGACTATTATTAATTGTTTCCCTATGGTGTTTGGCAGGATCATATGATGACTGCTTGGGTCATAATAATTACTTTCTTGGTGGGACGCCCTTTTAGTGGTCCTTTGGCTACGAAGAGAGGATTTGTTTGAGCTCCCCTTGTACTCACTGGTGAGTTTGATTGCTGAGTTATTTGGTGCCAAGCATAGGGCTTATGAGGTCAAATATACCCAGGGGTTTGCCACTGTTTGCTGCTTGGGTTCTTGAGGTTTCCAGCCAGTCTGTCTTCTCTGCCTTGCATGATTACCTTATACTTAATCCATTTATCACACCCAGGTTTTTTAGCCGTAATGAATGGAAAGAAGGGTGTGTCTACCCCATCTTCCTAGAAGTAGAGGTTCCATTATTATATTTTATTTCTAAAAAGAAATTAATTACACAATTACTTTATAATTTCATCTTAACATTATAATTAGAATTAGAATTCCAGAAAGCCTAACCCTTTTTGTCCTCTTTGCTGATTTTTCACCCAGTCTCATTTGCTTCCTTCTATTTGGTGATCTTGCTGTGAGAACAGATTGGCCTGTCCAGACCTGTGAGGACCCTAGGGTTTATATTGAAGATCTTTTCCTATTGAGATAATTTCTTTCGGCTTCTGTTAGATGCCGGGCATGATACCTATATCTTCATCAGGTGTATATAGTTCAACTCACTTTAATCTACTCTTAGGCTCAGCTGTCCTCATTATCTTTCCCTGAAGCTTAGTCTCCTGAGGGTAGCATTGAAATGACATGTGACCTTAAGGCATCCTGTCTTCTTTCCTCCATGGCTTGTAAGTGTACATACATGCATTTGTGTGTGTGTGTGTGTGCATGTGTGTGTGTATCTGTGCGCTTGTGCACCTATGTATGACTTTGAAGCTTGGTTGTGAGCTCCCTGGCTCCTTTTGACAACTGAAAACCAACATGCCTGAACCATTCATTGCCTTACTTTTTATGAGACCAAGAATTCAATAAGTTTATTTTCTGTTTCTTTTGAAGAGGGTGTACTGGCAGAGGCTCATAGTACCTCTTTCTCTTTTTCAAACAAACAAAAAAAAAAGTCACTCAAATGAATTCTCAGAAATCCATTGAGAACATTGAATAATGCCAATAGTTGCCCTTCCCAAACTATATTGTGGAAATTTAATACCAAATGACATCGATGGTAATATCTTTTTCTAGTAAAAAAAAAAAAATGGTTAAAAAGGAATTGAAAAAAATCATATACTCTAGAGTAATGGTTTTAGGAATGAATAATTTATAGTAATGTGTGTTAAAGGTTATGAGAACTTGTGTATTAAATGAAGCATTTAAAATTGCAGTTAATCCCTCATTTTCTGGCTTTGTCATTTTGTAGGACACTGGACATCGGACATAATTTAGCTCCAGTTTCTGACTCATAAAAAGATAAGAATAAATTATTTCTTGGGTGTTTGGTCACTGTAGTGTGTGTGTGTGTGTGTGTGTGTGTTAGCAGCCATCACAGCAGTTTCTTATGCCATAAGGCTGCATGCCTTTGAGTAGCAGCAGAACTGCATGTGGCTGCTTTTCCAGGCTCATGATTTTCCTCAGCTCTCAGCATTTCCTCCCAGCCTCCTCACTGCAGAGGGCCTATGCTATGAATGTTTTCCAAAGGCCTGGATTAGAGGCTTAGTCCTTCGAGTGATGATTTTGGAAGGGGGTAGGGTATTTAGGGGAGGAGGCCTCTTGAAAGTCCTCAGGGAGTTGGAGAAATGCCTGAGGGGGTGTTGTGAGACCAACACCAGCCTCTCAGTCTCTCCTGCTCCCTGGTTCACGATGCCTCCCACCACATTGCTTGTGCCAGGGTCCGAAGCAATGAGCTATCCAATTTTGGAGCAGAATCACCAGAACAGCAGGCAAAAATTAACCTTTTTTTTTTTTTCTTTCCAAGTTGCTTATCTCAGATCATCTATTATTGTCGCTGAAGCAAACTGAAGCAACTGCTTTTCTTGGAATCAGCAGAGCCTTTCCCGTTTTATATACCAGTAGAACATTCCTCCTTAGGATTAGTTTTGTTTCTCCAAGTACCACCGTGACCACTAGCCCAGTCACGTACTTGCAATAACAATCCACCAGTGGCTGTGCCTTCCTGCATGAGCTCATGGGCAGGAGAGGCTGACCTTCATTGCCAGGCGACCCATGCCCCTCACCCACAACTGCATTGACCCAGAGTGAAAAGGACACTACCCACAAGAGCTTTTAGGAGAAGCAGAATAAGTCTGAGGGATGGCTCATCATCTCGTCACCAGTTCAGTCTGTCTGAGACTTGTTTCCCCCTCTGAAGCAGAGGTTATGCTAAGGATGTTGTTTATGTTTCGGAGTTTTGTGTGGATCCAAGGTGATACTAGCTACGACACTCCTCTGTGTCTCAAAAAAGCTCAGCAGATACAAGGCACTGGGAAAGGTCCAGAATGTGCCTCTTGTTGAGCAGCATGCTGAAACAACGGTCAGTCATCCATGTGCTATTTATAAATCAACAATATTTTAGAAGACAATGCATTTTAAATATTCAATACCAGAAATAACTCCCGTCTCTCCCCTCCTGTTGTCTTGTTGAAGGAATAACACATAAATCTAATTAAAATAATAGTCATGGGGCTTTCCAAATAAATGAAGATTAAGGAAAAGATGGGGCCAATTTAGGTGATCGTGTACTCAATACGCCTAAGGTTATTTTCTGTAAAAAGCCAACCCTTTAATTGTATTCACCCCAGAAAAATGAAAGCTGCTGGCCTGAGAAGAGAAAAAAAATGTGTATATTTTCTTACCTAACCTCCTAAGTCAATCAGTTCTAATTCCTTTTTTAATTCATATAATCCTTTGCCAATGAATTAATGAATATTTTTTTTCTAAATGTGTTTCTTTGAGAATGAATTTTTGTGTGGATGGCTTATTAAATCCCTGTTAATATCTATGATTTTACCATATTAATGAAAGCACCAAACTTATGTTCTTGAAATATGGAAGAGAAGTAGTGATTATTATCTCCATATTCAATTATCTTTCTACCACATTTTTTTCTTGAGAAAATAATGAGCGATGCGAATCTACTCCTCCATAATTAGGAAGTTAGCATGGTGGGAAAAGAGACCCCTGAAATTGTTACAGTTCTTACCGCTCTCTGACACACTCTCCACTTTAAGAATTGAGACTGAAGCAAGATAAAGAGATGAGCCCTTAAAGAGATCAGGCCACAGGCTGGAACATTTACATTGGTGTGACATGAAGCGACAGCTGGAATTTCTGATTAGTGAGGCCACATTACAACAGCATAAGTAGACTTTCACACCCAATGATGGCAGCTGGCATTCCACTGCTGCGTTTTGTGGAAAACCATAGGCTGTGGGCTTTTTCTCTCTGTAGTCCCTGGCCCATTACCATTCTGGTTCCCAGATATTTGCTTAACATTTCTGGTTCTTTGAAGACAGACATAAGCACCGAGTATTTGACCCGGCATTGTAATGTTGAATAAAAAAAGCTAAGAAATAACTTTTTTTTTTTTTTGGCCCAAACCCATTTGTTCTCTCTGTGTCTGCTTAATTGCCACTTAACCTTCTGGGTCTTGGCTTAGCTGTCATCTTCCCTGAAAAGCAGGTCTAGACCCGTGGCTTCATTCAAGTCAGGTTCCACTCTGTGCACCTAGGACCCTTATCAGTCTGCACAGCACTTCTACAAGGGTATGGCCTTCCCCCCTCACACGTTCCCCTGTGCCCACACAAACACCACAGGCTCTGTTGATAGGCTTTCTGGTGCCGATGATGGACCAGTCATGTGTGTCTGCCAAGCACACAAGGAATGAGGAACAACTTCACAGCTTGTTTTTGCTAAAATTGCATAAACTTCATTTTATTACAAATTGCGTAATATACAAAATATTAACAAATCACTTTAAATTGTTGAATTTCGTTAAACGTAAATAAGTGAGGGGCTTTTAGTTGCCATATTGGGCAGTGCAGTACAGTAGACTGAAAGTCTTGAGGACAGGGATTATACAGCTACCATAGATGGGGATTCTGCACTTTCTACCTAAGCAAGATATATCTGTTGGGGTTGGAAAGATGGCTAGGAGGTTAAAAAAAAGCACTTGCTATGCTTATAGACCAGCGTTCAGTCATCCCTTCCCATATCAAATGGCTTTCAATGGCCTGTAACTGTAGCTGCAGGAGTTCTGATGCTCCCTTCTGGCCTCTGTGGGCTTCTAGCAAAGTTACACACTTATAAAATGTAATCTCTGGTTTGTAAATACAATCTCCCTCTGGAGAGGGAGACATACTTGTCAACAACTGAATGAGCACCAGTCTCTTGTCCTGATTGCATTGTTATCATGTTGTGCCTTATAAGTAAGACTTAGAATGTTTGGAACATAAATTCTGGCTCCGTCATGTAACATTCATGTCAAGGGGCAATATAATCTCCCTATGCCTCGGTTTCGTCAACCTCAAAATGGGGTGCCAGAGACCCGCCTGCTGCTGTTGGTGTGGGTGGGTGGAGGACACCCAGATGCTCACCAGCCACAGGAGCCACTGCGGTGTGCAGGTATGTGATGGAGGGATGGGAGAGAAAGAGAAGCAGAATGTCCTGAGCACTATGAAGTGAGGTGGAATTGTAGATTCAAGAATGAAGAGAAAGCCTCACATGGGTAGCCTGGCCTGACACCTGAGGCCATGGTGAGGTCCTGGCCCATGATGTCCCTGAGGGCTATGTCCAGGTCCATGGCCACGCATTAGCAGGGGCCTATGTCGATGTCCATGGCCCATATTAAAGGACTGTGCAAAGCTGGCCCTGCCCAGCACTGGCTACAGCCTTTGGAAGAGTAGGCTCTACCCCTCATCTGCCATGGCTTGGGTGCAGGAAAGATGCCCTCATCTTCCTTCCCCCTTGCTCCTTGTCACCTGTGACAGGTGGGAGAGCTGGTGCCAAGGTCATGAGAGCAGGTAGGCTATCCCTTCCCCTCATTGGCTGCAGCACTTGGGAGAGAGGGCCCTGCACTTCTCCTGGGCAGCACAGTAGAGCTGGCCCCAGTGGTGTGGGCATGGCTAAGCCAGCCCTGAGGGCATGAGAACAGGAAATCTAGCTCTAGTTCTGCCCCTTGCCAGACGTAGCATTGGGAAGGGCTGGAGAATTCACCCTGGTGGTATGGGTGTTGGACACCTGCCAGGCTTTGGCCCAGATCCAGGACTTTGAGCTGGTCTACACCAACCTTTACCCCATCTATGAGCTGCTAGACTGGGCGAAGGAGCTTGTCTTGCAGATCCAAAGCTGCAGACAGTGCAGCGCAACAAGGCATCACAGAGGAGTCCTGGCAAAGATCTGGTGTTGATAGTGTAGCAGAAGCCAGAGGCCTTGAACTAGACCAATAACTTACGGCAATAAAATTTTCAAGTAAGGGTGTGTGGACAAATGTATACACTGTGCAGCACATTGTGACACATTGCAACTTTTGTGATGAGACTTTTTATTTTTATTTTTTATTTTTTTGGAGGGAAGCAAGGTTGCAAGGGCAAAAGGCAGATCTGAAGCCACAGGGAAATGAAGTGGGATAGGTGTTCATAGTGTGAAATTCACAAAGAATCAATACAAAGTTTTAAAAAAATGGGGGATCAGAGAGTAGTGATTGATATTAAATGCACTCGTAGATGATTAGTTCCTAAATATAACGATGACATTCATTAATTAGTTGAGAGGCAGCAAATTCTATTATAGGCTAGTGAAAGACTGCTTTATTGGGCTTTTTTTTATGTGACTGTGTGTGTGTATGGCGGGTTCACATGTGTGTATGTGGAGGCCAGAGGTCTATGTGGATGGTTTCCTCTATCACTCTCCACCTCATTTCTTTATGTTTGAGTCGTGGTCTCTTATTTAACTTTGAGCTTACTGACTGGCTGGACTAGCTGGCCTGTGTGCTCCCAGCATTCTCCTGGTTCCATCTCCCCCATGGTAGGATTATGGGAGCCCACTGCCACGCTCAGTTTATCATGTAAGTGCTGTCGATCTGAACTCAGGTCCTCATGCTTGCCTGGCACTTTGCCTACTGAGCCATCACCCCAACCCCTGGCTTGTCTTTGATCGAAAAGAAAGATGAAAAGATGAGGAAGAAGAAAATGAGAGAGAAGACACCATTCCTATGGAGAAAGCCCTTAACCTAAAACCTCCAGGGTTTCGATGCACACACTTCTTAGTTCATAACTCTGAAAAAGACTGGCATTGGGGAGAGTAATAGCACATGACTGTAATCCCAGACGAAAGATGAAAAGATTAGAATTTGAAGCTATCTTAGGCTACATAGTGAATTCCAGGCAGCTGTTGGACTACCCAGACATTAACCAAATCTGATTAACTCTCTCTTTAATATATATTTACTTTATCAGTTTGGGTCCTATAAAGCACCCTGAGTATGATACATGATAAGTCTTACATGGGGTGAGATAATGGGCTAGAGCACATGGTTCAATTGGTGTTGTTAAAAGCAATGAAATAAAACAGTCATTTCAGAATATTGTTGAAGTGACTATTTTTAAGATAACAACCTTCCTGTCATATATAACATACATTGAACTTAATGCAATTGTCAACAACGTCTCTCACAGAAGCTGTTGTTAAGGAAGCAGATGGAAACGAGTTTAACCCAGGGCAACAATCCATTAATGTTACTATGTGCTAGTGCTTTTTGTAAAAGGCTAGAGTTCTCCCTTGCAATGAAAAAATAAATCACATTGTTTTCTTTCCTGATTTGACATCTTTTTCAATACATGGTTGCTGAATGAGGTTTAAAGAAGCCTTAACTATTAAGAAGATTTGTTCCTTTATCTCTAGATTGTTAATTTGATTTATTTGTATGTCTATCTCCATTTGAGGCTAAAAGAATCAAACAGTTGATCTTGGTTTTGAAAAGTCAGGCCATGCCCTTCCAAATTTGGGAGGCACCGTAGGGTATTACTATCTATATTTGGGATAAAAAAAAACTAAATCTCACAGAGATGCCATTTTCTTTAAATCCTGATGGCTTAGTAAGCAATAGAATTGAAGTAGAACCTTTTTTTTGTGACTTCCAGTTCAATGTACTTTCCAATGAATCGAGAAGACACTAGATGAAATTAAAGCAGGGATAAATGAAGGGATCACCACACACTTTATGCTTTACTTGTTTTAGTGGAATTAGCCTTTTAATTGATTAATCTCAGTGAGAACCAGGTGTAAACTATTGATTATTTCACTTCAAAAAATACACATTTTTTTTCTTCCTGGTAGTTTTGACTAGCACTGGCCCCTTACATTTCTGCAGACAATTAAACATTGTTAATGTAGAAAGACTCCAGTTTCATTTTTAGAAATTATACCTAATGTTGGAATTATTACATATACATTAACTGATGTTCTGCAAAGTGTGTTGAAACAGGCTACTTTCTCACAGCATACAGATAATTCTGACAGTTTTTTTTTTTTACCAAAAGTGATAATTATAGGCTTCTTTTATTACCCTCATATTTGATGTAGAGTTGGTTACAAGTTAACAGTTATGATTCAAGGCTTTTTTCGCTTTAAAATAAGGAAAAAACAATGTGGTTTTCTCCTGATAATAACTTTTAAAGCCATTGGTGATATTATCAGTTATATGTATGTACCTCATAGTCACATACTCCCTAGAGAGATAGTCTGAATACAAAGAGTAGAAAATGGTAAATGAATCAGCTATTTGGTGTTTTCAAGCTATAAAACTGTATAAGGGAAGTTATAAAACCACATAAGGGGAAAAATAAAGATAAAGAAAGTTTTGAGATGCTCTTTAATAATATTGGCATTTTAAGAAGCAAGTTAAGTAGCTAAAAGGAATAAAGAAATTGTGGTAGCCAGCCAGAGTTTCCTTTAAACATGGATGCCAATGTTATAGAGGCAGATTATGAATCAAAAGTTGCTGGCTGGGGCAGTGTAAAAAAAAAAAAAACTAAACAGACATTTTGAGATGTTTTTTTCTTTCTTTCTTTCTTTCTTTCTTTTTTTTTTTTTTTACCTCTGGCTTAGACTGCATTCTTAGTTTTTCATTGGGTAAATGTAAAACTGCTTTTTCAGAACAGGAATTTCGAGCTGTTTTACCACAGAGTATAATAGTTACAGGGAAGTTCAGGTAAAGGAATATGTGTCTTTAATAGCTTTTAAAAACACTAAGGCATGTATATATTTCCTGTTATCCAAAATAGGAATAGCTATTATCATAAATGGAAATAGCTAATATCCAAAATAGGAGATAGCTCCAGGGAAAGTTTGATAGAATGTATTCTCTGTCATTGTAGGTAATTCTCATTCATTGAAAAGACACTTATGGTGTCTTAATAGAGAATTTCAGTTTTCATATCTTTTCTTTAAGAGCAAGATATTTTTATGCTGAGAGGGAAAGGCTAAAGATTCATGTGTGTTTTCACACAAACCCATAAATGTTATCTCTAAAAATAAAAAAAAAAACAACAAAACAGAGTCTATAACTGGAAATGCCCATTATCACTAAGGAAAATCGTACTGTGGCTACCCTTTTGTTCCGACGTCTTGCAGCATGATGTGGAACAACCTTCTGAGCATTTACATGTGAAAATATTAGTTCGGCATCTGTGGGGTACTTTTATAGGGCAGGCTGCCCTGTACCAGCTGCTGAGATAGAAGATGGGTGTGATCCGACTTCTTATTGCCCATAAGGAACCTACAGAAGGGCCAGATCTGATTCATGATGGTGTGACTTCAGTAGAGTATAGTCAGTGCTTTGAGATACGTCTGCACAGTGAATAATAGTAAATGCAGGGACCCTAGCACAGAGAGATCATAATCTTTGACCATCGAGGGTAAGGGATACAGTGTGGTGGATGCGGGCAATGCAAGCCTGAGTGGAAGCGCAGGCAAAAACCCTGCAATAAGTTCGGGAGTTGCTGGGGTAAGAGGGGGCATGTTCTTATATCCGTAATGATCTGCTTCTTTGTGGGCCCAGAATCGACGCAGCCACGAGCTATGCGCTGACATCTCTAAGCCATAAGCGGAAATAAATCTTTCTTCTTGTGTTGCTTATGTCGTGTATTTCATCACAGTGATCAAGTGTTTGAATGATACATGAAATGTGTGTTTCTGCTCCAGTTCAGCGTGCCCTGAGCCTTTGGGGTTGATTTGTAGGAGGCATTTGAAAGGGTTTAAAGAGAAACCCCAGACTGTTCTGAGCTCAGATCACCGGGAGATTCTGACAGGAGCTCAGAAGACCAGAAGTGCTGACGGAAGCGTGGACTGAAATGTGGCCTGCATAAGGGGTTTCAGATAAGAGTAAGGACTTTGCTGAGAACTGCACTCCAGTCATCTCACGTTGTAGAGCAAAGATCCTGTATATAATGTCAACGTCTTGAGAACTCATACAAGGCTGCATTTGGAGGGTCTTCCCAGCAAGTTCGGGGTGCGTGCATGCCCTGGCAGGACCTACTGGGGGCCAGTCTGGGAGGCCGGCCTGGGGGCCCCCGCTCCTCAATGTTCCCCTCCTCTAGGCTCAGGGAAGGGTTGGTCTGGAGGCCCTGGTGAAATGCCAGAATTGGGAGGAGGAGAGCTGAGGTGTACGGGGCTATCCCTGTGACCACCCGCATCCAGAATGTGCCAGTGTGGTTCAACCCCTTCCAGCCAAAATTCCGTTTCGAAGCCGGCCCTTCCAGAGCCGCCCAGATCGGCATGCCTGGAGAAGCGCAGACCCGACGACCCACCCGTGTGCCATGGAGATGACCCACAGTGTCTCTGTTTAAGGAAGACTGTAGCACCCTGTGTCCCTCTGACCACTAAGGGCCGTCCTGGTGAGAACGAAGAGAGAAGGCTGCCAATCCTGAGAGCTTGTTGCTGGTTTAGTGAGAGACACACAGTGCAGGGGCAGGACAGACTGACTTCAGTCACAGGGAGGGCGGGGCAACCAAGAAGCAGGACACCTGAACAGATGCCCGCTGTATCCACCCTGGCTGGGTAGAAATGGAACCGTACCGTCATAGGGAACAGGCAAAGTTCTGCCTAGACGTGAGCTACTGTGAAGATTGTCCTCCGATTCTCTTCCAAGGATACAGCGGAAGAAGTCTGTTCCCTTAAAGAAGGTGGCCTGGTGGAGACACTTTTGTCTTGTGAGCCTACGTGTTTCCGTTTTCTTCTGATACCAGGGATGATTTCTTCCAACCGGCAGGTACTGAGTCAGATGTCCAGATGTTGTGACATGTGGCGACAAGTGAACGGTTATTTGTTCCCCGGGTGCGGCAGATTGGAGCCAGGGTCACCCAGGGCTGAGACTTGAGGCTTGGAGATAGCGGTAGGAGCCACCCTCCGTTCTATGGATTGACAAATTCATGCCAACCCCTTTTCAAAAACCAGGAAGCACAGCCTAGAGCAACTAACGACCCCCAAGCTGAGCCAAGCCTAGTGACTAACCCAGCTGTGAATCCTGAATGGTTGCAAGCTTAAGCTCCTGTCCGGTGCCTGCTGGATACCTGGATTACTGCTCCAAGTCTTGCTTGGAGTCCTCAAGCAGGAAATATATACTGAGCGCCTACAAGGCATCTGCAGTTTAAAGATCCCAGGACACATCTGTACACACCACTGGCCATCAGAAGAGTAGAGCAAAACCAGCGCCCCAGAAAGGATCCAAAACAGCAGCAGTCTTGAGGCAGGAAGGCTGAGCGGCGTCCAGGAATTGTTACCGCCCTGTACTGAAGGGTCCGGTGAGTCAGACACCCTTACAAAGATGGTCTTTGAAATGAAGGGGTTGAGGTGTTGGGGCCCTGGGGCCGCCATCTCTAACAACCAGGGTTGTGTCAGGAGTTCTGGGTGAAGTACCTGATGATACTCTGCTTGTCAGCCGTGCTCTGTTGTCACTGATACACACTGTGACAATGATTTCCCTCATCTCTATTACCACTGCTCAGACAGTGACGGCTTTGAAGTCAGGGAGACTTTTATCCTTGCCAAGAAGGAGGCAGACTCAAAAGCCAACTTCTCAACCCTCGGGCGTAGGGATGAGAACAATGAGGGGAGCTGAGTGCCTTAGTGCATGCTTTCCATGCACTAAGGAGGCTGAGGCAGGAAGATGGAGAGTCGGGGACTAGCCTGTACTATGCTATATAGACCAGCCTAGGCTACATGGCCAGACTTTATCTCAAGGGGGAAAATGAAGATGGGAGATGAACTAATAAGAAGGTTAATTTTTTTTCCTGGGGTTTCTAGAAATTTTCTAGAAATGTGGATGTCCCTTTGCATTCCTTTTGTGATCCTAGGAAACTCTTAACAGTCAGGAGATAGGAGGCACTGTTTATCCCGCAGATGGGATGATAAGGAAGGGCAAAGCTTCATTCCATCTTAAGTTAGCGTAAATCTAGCCAGTTTGAGCTGGCCCACCAGAAAAGATACTTTGACCTTTGGACACGCATCTCTCTGAAGGGATTAGGGAGAGGTAGAAATTTAGCTAGGTCACTGAGGCAGAACTCAGGCTAACACAGGGAAGAGACCCTAACTTCAAAGGGGGAGTCGGGGGGGGGCAGTGAGCACCTTAAATCCTGTTACTCAGGAGGCAGAGACAGTCAGATCTCTGTGGGTTCATGACCAGCCTGGCCTGCAAAAGTAAGTCCAGGACAACCAAGGCTACATAGAAAAATCATGGTATGATCAGAGGTGCCCATGATCCTATAAGCAACCCTAATAAAACTGTGGGACATATAACTACGTATGTGTACAGCTATGTATATACCGTATGTATATACACATATATATGTATGACAGGCGAAGAAATTTGGGAGATGGGAGGGGACAAAGAGGGTAATGGAGGTGGATAGAATCAAATACTTTATATACTTGTATAGAAATGAAAATGGAACCCGTTATTATAACTAATATGTGCTAATGAACAGATTTAAAATTTTAAAAATAAAAAAATGGACTAATTAGTTTGGTGGGGAAATTTTACCAGGGAGATTTTGGAAACTGTAGGAGGCAGGATTTAGCTCCAGGAAGTAAGTCACAGGGTCTAAGTGCAGGTGAGTGTCCTTGTAGGTTGTGCCTAGTTCAGGATCTCTATCTTTCTTCCCCTACTTTCTAGTTACTAGATGATTAGTAGCTACTGCCACTTGCTGTTCTATTTTCAAGACCCCAGAGTCAGTTGACCAAGCACTATAGACTAAGATCTCTGAAACCATGAGCCGAAATAAATACTGTCCTTAAGTTGTTTATTGTCAGGTATCTGGTCACAATGATGAAAAGTTTGACCACATAGAGGTCATCATGAAAAACTTAAAAAAAAGAAAGAAACTATAAGATTAATATATGACACAAAAGGAAAGGATATAAAGTAGGAAGGCTGTGAGGCAAACCTGGGGATTCCCAACATTCAGAGTCAATGAGAAGGTAGAGAAAGGAATGTCTAGAAAGCTGGACATGCTAAAGGCTAGCCCCGGCTATGTGGGAAGTTGAAGGCTAGTGGTATGGTTTACACAAGACCTCGCCTCCAAAATGAAATAATGAAATAAGAAATTTCATCCAATCGTTTGGTCATAGTGCAAAACCATGTTTAACCTTTTTAAAGAATTACACTTACTCATTTGCGTGTGTGTGAAGGGGTCAAATGTGCGCCTCAGTGTGCATGTCGAGGTCAGGTGACAACTTTTGGGTGATTTTCTCCTACCTGTGGGTCTCAAGGGTTGAACTCGGGCAGTCAGGTTTGTCAACAAAGGCTTTTACCCATGGAGTCATCTTACTCTCCCCCAATATTTTTTTTATCATCACATTTTAGAATTTCATTTCCAAGCTGTTCACCGAGGAGTTTTACATCATATTCAGCAAGAATTTTTTCTATAATTTGCTATTTTTCTGTATCTTTATCCAGTTTTACTGTTTTTATAAAATGAGGTTGGGTGTGTTCCTCCAGCTGAGAAACTTTAGGTTAGTTCTTCTGAGTTCTTGTGGAATTCAAGAGTCTGGTTCTAGGTTTTTCTTTACTGCGAGACTGGCCTGCTTAAAGTCTCATTGCTTGTCATTAAGTTTTCAAATATTAAAATACACTCTTGGATAAATGTTGATAGGTAAATCTCTAGAAAATTATCTACTTATTGAATATTTTTCCAGTTTATTAGAACATAATATTCCAACCTATTCACCAGTGAATTTCTGGATTTGGGCAGTATACATTATAATATCATCTTTCAGTTTTATAATTTTATTAATTTAGGCCTATTCTTTCTTGTTTGGTTATTTTGGCTAAGGATTTACCAATACTGTTTAGTTTTTCAAGAACTAACTCTATGTTTCAAAGGATTTTTTGCCTAGTTTTTTTTTTCCCCTTCCATTTTAGTGATTTCTGCTTTGGTACTTATTATTTCTTTCCTTGTACTAATTTTCAGTTTTCCTTGCTCTTGAATTTATAAGACCTTGAAGTACATCATTAGGTCACTTATTTGAGTTCTTCATGATTTGTTAATGTCATTCATAACTGTAAACTTACCTCTGGGAGCAGCCTTTGTGCTAGCTCACAGATTCTCGTAAGTGATGTTTTCATTTTCATTTTCTTCTATGAAAATTTTAATTTCCCTCTAGATTTCTTCTGTGACCCTCTGTTCTTGTTCAATTTCTATATTTTTAATATATTTTTTGTCATTTCTCCCACAATTGATTGCTAGCTTCATTCCATTCTGATCTGGTAGCACACAAGAAATTATTTCAGTGATTCCCTTTCGTTAACACTTGTTTTGTGGCCTAAAATGTAATTGGTTTGGGGCTGTGTTTCTCAGCTGCTGAGAATTTATGATCTATAGCTATTGAATAGAATAGTCTATTATTAGTCAGTGTGGTCTCTTGATAGGACCTGAGACTGCCCTGTAAGCTTTTTGGTCTGAATATTCTATCTCTACTGATAGTGTTTATTAGAATATCTCACTGTTGCTCTGTCCCCTTCTGTCCAGAAGTGTTTGCTTTATGAAATTTGGCTACAACATTTTATGTATCGATTGAACATCTTTAATGTCTTCCTAATGGATGAGTCCCTTTGTTAGTAAGCAGTGGCCTTCTTTAAATCTTCTAATCTTGGCTTTTCTAGCATGAGGATAGCTACCCAGCTTGATTTTAGATTCTTGTTTCTTAGAATATTATTTTTTATTACTGACCTTTTGGTCTGTTTGTCAATGAGTTTATGTATTTATTTGCATGTTATCATTTTATGTGCCTGTCTGTATCTAGAGGCAGATAACAGCTGGGGTCAGTTGTCTCCTTCCGCCATCTGCATGGGTCCCAGAGACTGAACTTGAGTTGTCAGGCTCAGCCAGTGACTTTACCCACCAAATCATCTGACTGGTCAACTGAGGTATGTTTCTTATAGACATCAAATAGTTGAGTCTTGCTTTTTAATCCAGTTTGCCACTGTTTCTTTTAGTTGAGAATTAAAGACTATTTATATTTAGTATTATTCTTGAGAGCTACCTATAACCCCTGGAGCTTTGTTAGTTTTTTTTAATTTCCTGGTTGATATATTTATATATGCACATGCATATAATATATGCGTCCATAATATATTATGTACAGTACGTATGAATATTTGAGTGTATGTATGTGAGCCATATGCATGCATGAATCCATAAGGAGATGAAGAGGGTGTTGGATTCCCTAGAACTGGAGTGATGAGCTACTGTGAGCTGCCATGTGGGTTCTAGGAACTGAACCTGAGTCCTCTGCAAGAGCTCTAAGCACTCTCAACTGCCATCTCTCCAACCCTAAATTGAGTTACTTTTGGCCTTTTCTTTCTTCTTTATTTATATTAGAGATTTTGTGATTTATGATGTTGATAATATTTGGTTCTTTCCTAATTTTCATATGTTTGAATGTCAAGAGCATAGAACAAACAAACAAACAAAAACAAACAAACAAACAAACAGACTATGAAAAGCTAGAAGAAAGAACCAAGCTATTTACTAGGACAAATTCATTGGCATTATATCAGTCCTTTTAGAAACTTCAAAGCCAGGAAAACATATAGTTATGTGTTTGGAATAAATAACTGCCAATCAAAATTGATATATCTAGTTAAATTATCATTTCAAATTAATGGAGAAATAAAAACTTTCTAATACAAATACATAGTAAAGCAATTCACGACCACTAAGCTAGCACAGGAGAAGACATTCAAAGAAATCTTAGTGGTGGTGGTGGTGGCTCTTTTGCAGTTTCCCAAGAGGCAGAATCCAGACACAGGAGGAAGAGAGCCACTTGGTTCTCTTCTTCAAAACAACCAATGTTGCTGGTTTCCTCTGACTCTTTTTAATATTCTTATTTTACTATTTATTTTCATAAGCGTGGTGTTTTTTTTTTTTTTTGCCTACATGTATATTTGTGCACCATCTTTTGGCAGTGTCCATGGAGGCCAGAAGAAGGTGCCAGATCTCCTGGCACTGGAGTTTCAGATGGTTGTGAAACCCTGTGTGGATGCTGGGAATCAAATCCAGGTTCCAAAGCGTCCAGGGCTTTTAACTGCCAAACCGTTTCTCCCATCCCTCCTGTGAATCCTTTAAGAGATTTTATAAATGAAAACAAGAGGCTCACTGAGGATATAAAATAATTCAACACCACAATTAACAAACTTGAACCGATATCCACAAGAATAATATATTATTCAATAGCTATAAAATATACAATTTATTTCTTTAAAGGGCCCATAGAATATGTACACAAACAGGCACATACCAGCTATGAAGCAAATCTTAAAAATCTCATAGTGGGGACACAGAGTTAACAAAATGTAACTAAAAAGAAAAAAATAATAAAAAAAAATTTCATAGTGTCTATTTTTTAACAATAGTTAGCGCTCAATAAAAAAACAGAGAAAGACTATGTGTTAAAAAAATGAAGAAATATGGGGGGATACAAAATGAATAAAGTGTAATTAATAAAAGTTAAATAAAAAAATAAAAAAATGAAGAAACATTTCTAAATGACTTACAATAAATCAGGTAATATTTAGAATGAAATAAAATAGAAATTCTTTCATTAAAACTTTTTGGATTCACCTAAGTTAGTGCTTACAGTTGCAGTAAGTACTACCAAAGATGGGCATGGGTAATTCAATCTTTTATATTACAATGTCAGTAAAATAAAAGTAAACAGAGAAAGTAAAAGTAAAAGTGTGACCATAAAGCAGTGTGAATTGAACAAGATGAAATACCAACATTACCAGAAGTGTCCAGAAATATCCACATTGAGTGGATCATTCAAATGGAATCGATTTAATAAACTGGTAGTGAATCTATGACAAGAAAAAGTAGCATAGAACTTAGGGTTAGAAAGAGATGTAAGAGAATTGGGGGGTGCAGCGAAGGGGGAGAGAGAGATGGAAGAGAAACAATGAGGAATTTTAAATCAACATTTACAGTAGGACTAGATCATAATTCATAAATATCACTATTCTCATATCCAATAAATTGATTCGGTAATTTAAACCTTCCAACGCAAAATGCAGATGTCACAGACTGTTCTTCCACTTATTATAGCAAGTATCACGTGGAAAGCAGCTCCTATCAGACACACTCTTCCAGATTAGAGAAGAAAGGAAGCCGCTTGACAACTCATTATAAGGTGCGAGCAGAGTCTTGCTAACAAGCCTAACAAGGACTCTGTGAAAGAAAAATCTAACTCATGAATTAAGAAGAAAAGGCTTCTTAAGCAAATGTTAGCCTGAGTCCCACAGTCTTTGCATAGGAAGCAGAGGGCAGAAGGGGGAAGCCAGAGGGGGGAAAGGACAAGGAAGGGCAGTCATCAGATGCCCCTGATCAATTCTTGCCAGGAAAGTTGGTGGGTGGCAACAAAAACAAACTTCACCTCCTTTCTGATGCTCACATTTCTTGCCTCTTATCCAAAGTGTGTGAAAAAAAATGACACCTCTAACCACTCAATTTGCTCATAAATAGCTATTAAGCTTTGTCCATGTACAAAGTATGCTAATCTGAGAAATAAAAAAAAAAAAAAAAAAGTTATGGTGTGAGACTTGACGAAGATGGTAGCCATGTCCCTGTTTCCCTTTAAAAGACTCTGAACAACCAGGGCAGAGAAACCACAGGCTGCAGTCAACCACCAGCAGATGACAGTATCCCTAAGGATCCCAAATTAGGGGTTCTTGATGGCGAATCTCCAGTAGCAAGAGGTCAGCAGGTCAGCGTATATCCCCAGGATGGAAAGCAATACTGTGGTCTGGCCAGGCTGACTTCAAGACAGCTAACATTGGGGATAGGATGGAGCTCAGGGGCAGAAGCTCGTTCTTAAGCAGGGCGTGAGTCTCTGGGTTCTATTCCAGCTGAGCAAAACAACACAACAACAAAATAGCAAGCATCTACCTAGAGCTTATCCTGGGAGAGCAGCCATTGACACTGCGCAGGGGAAGGGGGATGAGGAGTTGGGGGGTTGTTGCGGTTTAGAGTGTCTGCCTGAGGTACAGTCTGGGGTAAGACTGAAGGACCTGGATACTGACTTCCCTTATTCTTGAAAAGCTGACAAATAAAGGTTGCTCCAGGACAGAGCTGGAGCTTTGATTATGAGTTAAGAAAAGACTGTGGAGACAGGAGTCTAAGAAATGGCTATCTAGCGTCAGGTCTGAAAATGCAAAGTCTTGGAAGTGGTGAGGGGGAACAGGAAACCCACATTCTGTGATGAAAGTATTCGTTCCTCAACACTTTAAAAAAGCAACCAGAAGAGGGCAGTCCAGAGACGGTGATTAATTTAAAAAGTGATAAATAAAACTATTTTAATCCTAGCCTTCTCTACAAATGCTCAGAAAATCTAATCATATGTTAAAAAAAAAAAAAAAAAAAACGAGCAACAGTAAAGCATGATGTTCAAATCACATTCAAACATTTTAGGATAAAAAGAAATGCATTGGATCCTGAGAGATTACGGAGGCGTGCAGGGAAGATGTTCTCAGAGCAGCAAGGAACCACAACTCAAGACTTCCAAATGAGCCAAGAGACAGACGAAAGGAATATCCATCAGGATGAAGAAGCTCTGAAATTAAGAAGTAGACATGAGAAAGAGTTAGGCACAAGAGACAAAAGGCAGCTTAGAAACCAGCTAGAAAACTGACATCAACATAGAGTGGTACCTGGCACTATGTAAAAGGTAACATGATATTGGGATATCTAAAAGCACCCATTTAGTACAACAAGAATAGTTTCCATAGTACAAAACCGGAGTCAAGAAGAAGGAAGTAGAGCAGGGAAGTCTGGTATTTACTCTTATATATAAGGTAAGCAACCACCAACAGGCCGATGTTACTTCAGGGTTTATCAGTCCTTCATTCATTCTTTGCCCTTTATCAGGACCTTGACTTTTTCTGTGTGCTTCTTCATCCTCTGCTACCTGGTATGATTATTGCTGTCTTAGTTTTAAAATACGTTCTTAAAGCATCATACTCAAGGAAGTTTAGACGTGTGACTTGTTTAGAAGAGGGAAAGCAGGGGGGTTTGGGACAGGCCAGTCAGATGGATGAAGAGTGATTCTGCAGGAGACCCAAGGAGAGAGAGATCCGAGACAGCCTAAGGGGAAATGAACAGGATTTCAGGGGTATCACTAGTTTAAGTCAAGTTAAGTCTGATGAGCATGTCAGCAGGAGGAACTGGTCACCAGAAGAGGATGATAGTTTGGGTCTTCATTTTTGTCTTTGGATAAAAATGACAATCTGGGTCAAAGTTTCTGGGAGGAACTGAGGATAAAGACATGGAACCCTGGGAGGAAGCTACCACCCCTGACATTAGATAGCATCACTGTGTACATGGTCATCAGTGGGCTTCTCCTGTGTTCTTGGAGGGGGTTGGGTATTAGATGACTCAACACAGACACAGTCGATACCTTAGGCACACAGAGCTGTGGGCAAGCATCCCCTTCTAGAATGCACATCCTTCTGTTCTCAGGGCCCTGCTGGCTTTCCCTAACCCTTCCTGCCGCTCTCACATCCTCCTTGGATGCAGTAAGCACTCAGGCCTGCTCCTCCGGCTTCTTCTGACTGGAGTGAAATCTCAGCTCCTTATTGAGGAGGCTTCTGGAGAAGGTGAGGTGCCTTCTTCCTTTAGGAATCTTAATTCTAAATGGTGTAACAGCTTTACTCTAAAGGGTCAGTCTTCAGCTGTGGGGCTTCAGACACCAGCCAACTTTCAGTCTGACCTCAGCATCCCTTCCCGGCGCCTTGCAGCTGGGCTCTGTGAGAGGCAGGCACTGGAAGCATCCCTTCGAGTGTCCATGGGGCTTTCGCTTGGGCTCCAACCAAGTAAGAGCCAATTAGGCAAGTGGAAAAATGCCCAAATCATGAAAAGAAACATCCATTCAAGCTCTCCTTTCACCGGGGAATGATTAAATTTTTACTGGCTGTGCTATGAGAAATGCCTAGTAAGTTTGTACTTGTCTCGCCAACTGCTGCTTTAGCAGAAGCTGAGGAAATATATTGACAGGTACTACAGAATGTATTGGTGTATCCAAGAGAGACAGTCCAAATATTCATTTTTTGGCTCTTCGAATGAAAAACCCTAGTTCAAAATCAACCCGATACCTACTGGTTTTGCAACCTTGAGAGAGTCATCAAACGTCTCTGCACCTTTGTTTCCCCCAAAGTGACTCAGATAAGCAGTGCTAACACTGACAAGTGATTATCTTCAAAGTGCGTTGAAAGCTGTATGGCCACACAGTAGGCACTATGGAAATGTTGATATCATGTGCGTTGCACAGACTAGTATATCTCACATACACAACTTAACTGGTGAGTCTTGATTTTTATATCTGAGTCACTGGGCTCACATTTGCAGAAGAGGTAGTTCCACCCTGAAGAAAAGACAAAATTTGTGCTTGTAAAAATACACTGAAGAATGAAAATAGCTTTTCCATTTTTTCGTAATGTTTTTTATTTTTTATTTTTGCATTGCTTTAGAAAAAAAAAAACAGTTGCATAATCAGGATAATGTTGTGGGGAAGAAGGTGGTTGTTACTGATGCATGGGATTATCTAGGACCAGGCCACTTGGAAAACTGGTCTGTGTCTATGGAAGGGTCAGATGGACTGAGGAAGAGGTGATCATTTGAGCCTGAGCTTTTCTCATCAACGGAATTAAAAAAAAAAAAGATTTACTTTTTAAGACTCTGTGTGTATGTGGTAGGGAGATGAGAGAGAGAGAGAGAGAGAGAGAGAGAGAGAGAGAGGTGGGTATGTGCAGGGATGTGCAGATTTCCCACAGACATTGTAGATGCCAGATCCCCTGGAGCTGGGCTTATGGGTAGTTGGGTAATGGCAACCAAACTCAGGTCCTCTTCGACAGCAGTACATGCTCTTAGCCCCTGAACAGTCTCTCCAGCCCTTACCAGCTGTGTTCGATGGGAGTCAAATGAGGGGGTAGGGAGGCTGTGAGCAAGACTGGGGGAAGAAAAAGACAAACAGAAAGGAGACCTTTTTACAAGAGGCTGTGCCTCTGAATCACTTTTGTAACCCGGGAGAATAACCCAGGTTCTCAGGCTTGCAGAGCCGGTGAGATGATGGTGTTTCACAGCAAAGGCTGTGGGGAAGACGAAATGAAATGCTCCCTATATCTAATTTGGCACGGTGCCCAGGACAGAGACAGTGCCCAAAGCATGCCAGCGTCCTCACTCATTCATGCCCGAGCAAAGCTGAGAGACGCTGGTTGTGAATGAGTACAGAGATGGTGGGCATGTTCTGTTTTCTAACTTTTGTTTGTATGCTTGGGTCCTTGTGCCTGTGGCAAACAAAACATATTTTTTACAGCCTCCGCGTTGAACTTGAGTTCTCACTCTGATTGAAGCTGTGATTAGTAAGACCGGGATAATAAGCCACAGTGAGACCTGTAGGCAAAAACTTCTTCAGGCTTTAGAAAAGAACATGAGCCAAGATTCTGTCACTCTTCCCTCTGATTCCAAGTCTCCCTTGGAGTCTCCCTTTTCATTCCTCTTAGAAGAAAGGACAACAAAAATCTTGACAGCCTTGGTTCAGAAACAGTGGATGGCATTGTTGGAATGAGCGCATTCGTTATGTGCAAGGAAGCTTTCGGAGAGCTCTAACGGCATTTATAAAGCCACGGTGACATGCCTGGGGAGGCTCGGGCGCATTAGGTCCCATGTACACAATTCTGTGTGCTCAATTTATGAAAAATCGACTGAATAATTTGTCGACTTTTTGTGTTTTTTTTTGTTTGTTTGTTTTGTTTATTGTTTTCTAGACCCTCCGCTCTCCTTTGCATTTTTCTTAAAGCCCCATTTGCTAAATCCCAGCATGGGCGCTGAAAGTAAGAACTGCAGCTGAAGTTTTATGCCTTCCAAAGTCACAGAGCACGATGGGAAGGAAAAACAATCGGGCAATTTATGACATTTGTTTCAGACGTTTTCGTTAGAGCCGGTATCTCTTTAAGCACAGTCCGTCGGGGTGTGCTCATTTTTCTTTTTCACTGCAAACTGAGCTGCTGGACCCGAAGACCACTCGAGTGAAGAGGTGGCTTCGTGTCACCCCGGTGACTGCAC
Source organism: Psammomys obesus (assembly GCF_907164565.1). NCBI lineage: Eukaryota > Metazoa > Chordata > Mammalia > Rodentia > Muridae > Psammomys > Psammomys obesus. The sequence goes on along the minus strand of NW_026585580.1, from coordinate 2,353,476 downwards.
ACTTGATAGATGAGGATGCCGGGCTTGGGTAATTTGTGCCAGGTCATAGTAGAGCTCAGGATTACACAAGAACAAGGACTCTGTTGCTCTCTCCTTCGGTCTCCCTTGTTTCCATCCTCACTCTAACGTTGTGAATGTTCTTTACCCAGAATTGACTAGGACTATGAAAAGGCCTCAAGGTGTTTCAGAATTGGCAAGGGCTTCTGGGAGCATTTACTCAACTCAGCAGCTCAGACTGGTCCAAGGTGGTGGGTAAGAGCAGGAGAGGAAGGCCTGGCCCTTGCTCGTGGACCTGAATCTAGCTGCTTCTGTGGTTTCAGGTCAAGACCTGGCAGATGGGAAATTTGAAATGCTCCCGTCATGATTATGGTGACAGGGCCCATCCTCTTGGAGATCTGTTCATTTCCAGCCTCCACTCTGCACTTCTTGGGCCTAGAGTTTTTCTCTGCAAATTGCAGACACTGGGGCAGATGGTCTGAAAGTTTTTTGAGTTCCGGCTTTTCATCATCTGATGAATCTGTATATAGACACGGCTCTTTCTCATAGATTCTGTTAATGAATGTTTGGCTGCAGCCAGACCAATCATTTTTCTTCTGGACAACCTGTGATGCTTCCTGCCACTGGCCTTTGCACAGCCATTCCTTTCTCTTAGAACATTCATTAACTCCCCTCGACTTAACCATGCTTCTTCTGCAACCTCAGTGCCAAAGGAGGAGAGAGCCATCAAGACTCTGACTCTGCTGATGTACTAGGCACCCTATGAACACCCTCAAAACATTGATTGAAATGATCATGGGTACTGCATTGCTTTCTTCTCCTGAAGCCTTACCAAATCCCAACTCAGTCTTTGGTCTCAATTTATAGGCTCAATCTCCCTCTGCACACGGCTCAGTACTGAACCTGACAGACAAGACAGGTTCTGTAATATCACTTGCACTCTGTCCTTGAGCCAAGCTCTAGATTTTGGTGCCTGTCTTCATTGTAGCCTCTAAGGTGCACCTGGGGAAGGGTTGGCAGTTTCTTGTGTTTTGTTCATGCCGTGACCTCTGGGTGTCAAGTTCTATCTTTGGACTCAGCTTCCAGGAACCACTGATGACTCTTTCCCCATGGCTCGTACTCCACTGTGCCGAGTCATGGCTCCAGGCCCTAGTTCTTCTCTGTCTTGCCTTAGTTAAGCGAGTTGCCCCGTGCATCTGTGCCATCCACTAGAGACGTCACTCTCCCGATACTCTGATATATCTGTGTCTATTAAGACGTTTGTCTTGGGCTGGGAAGTTATCTCAGCCAGCAAAGCATTAGCTTTCCAAACACAAACATGAGGACCTGAGTTCAATCCTCAGAACCCACTCCAGAAAAAGAAAAGAACGAGTCTGGTATCACACGCACGTAATGCCAACACTGGGAAGGTGTAGAGAGGAAGAGGCTAGAGCTTGCTAGCCAGGTCTCTTCTGAGACCCTGTCACAAAAGAACACAGAGAGTGGCTGAAGAATACAATCTGAGGTTGTCTTCTGGCCCTGCACAGGCACACACACACACACACACACACACACACACACACACACACACACACATACACACACACACACCCTAACATGATATTTGTCCTGCTGATCCAGTCTATCTGCTGATGCCTCAGTGTCCATCTTCTGTGATGGGTTGACTTGTTCGCACTTCCCGAACTGGAGGCCTACGCAGTGCTCCATCGAAACCTGCCATCTGCTGGCGGAGAGGCAGCAGAGACAGGTGGAACCCAGCAGCTTGCTGGCCGGCCGGCGTAGCCAGGTTTAGCAGGGAATTCTGTCTCAAACAAATAAAGGAGAGAGCAATAGAGGAAGAAACCCAATGTCAACGTCTGGCCCGCGCATGCTCAGGTACAAGCATGTGTAACACCCAACACACACACACACACACACACACACACACACACACACACACACACTGCACCCTCCCTTAAAAATGGGAAAGAGTCCCTTACAGACAACAGGGGAGGAGAATCAGATGTGTGGGGGGTTGCCATGGGATGCTGCAATGCAGGTTACAGAGGAGCTTGGATCTGGGGGGAGGGGAAGTGGATTCTAATGCTCTGCATTTTTCCTTCTAGAAAATCAAAAGGAAAACTGTTGTCCTCTACTGCCTTTCGCAGACTGATAAATAAGCCACACACCGTAAGGTCTGTGAAGACCTTTACCTGCTTCGTAGCCCTGATAAGGATGGGGTGTGCACGAGGGTTGGTTATCCACGGTTCCCTCTGCATCTGATGCTCTTCCCAGTGCCTGGCACAGTGACCTAGAGAGAAGAAGAGATGATGTTCAGCATATACTCTGCTGGGGGCTGCTGATGTTTGGCTAGAGACCGGGTGATCTGTAGGAGGCAGGGCATGCTGGGAGCAAGCTTTGCTTTTCTTTGGGCTGGAATTTCAAATTCTGGTATAAAGCTTATAGAAATGTTGATTCTTGATGTTTTTAGAAAGAGTCCAAGGGAGACAAAACCACCCCCCCCTTTTCATCCTCCTCTCTTCCTGCCCTCCTTTCTTCCAAACCAAGAAACAGTTGCTTGGTGGTTTTCTAGGGGTCTGTCTTACTGCAGGACTAGAGAGAATGGGTGTTACAAGAAGGCTATTATTTGGCATGGAGAATGTGACCTGGATAGTGCAATGAAAGAAGTATGTACCCAGACAACAGCAGAAGAGGTTTTCCCATGCCTGAGGGCTGGGGGTAACACAACTTGTCACCAGCACAGTCCTGGAAAGACTTCTGGGTATTTCTAAGAAAGACAGAGGTGACTGACTTTCAGAGGTGATTTACAGGCAGTCTTTTCAAGGGCTCTTCCATTGCTTTGTTCACCCTGTAAACTTTGTGACAGAAAACAGAAAAGTATACACACTGGAGAACAATGCCCACTGCTACTTTCCAGTGAACACTTAACCTTAGGACTTTGTACTTTTTTAGCACAGAGGTCTCTAGTTTCCAATATTGAAAATTTAGAGCAAGCTGACATGAAAGTTCATTAGTAACTAATTCATTAAGCATGCAGTATAGTTTCCTGGTGGTTGGTTGTCTCCTTTTTTAACTCTTGGGAATACAACCTTTCATGTCATCTTTAAATGAGGACTAATGAAAAACCAAAAGCTAAACTGCAAAGCTGAAGTGATCCACAGTCCAAACCCCTAGACACTAAAAAAAAAAAAAAAAAAAAAAGTGCCAGCACGAGATGTCCTGCTTCCTTGTGATAAAGAGCTGTCACAGTGGAGAGAGTGGGAGAGTACACCTGGCTGATGTGGAGGCCCTGGGGCATATTAAAGCATCCTGAAGCCCAGTCAATAGCAAAATTGTACTGTATGGGTTTCTATCCAAATGAATTGTTCTTGCCACAAAATCGAACAAAAAAGGACAGTGTATTATAATGGATATATCAACTTCCTTAACTAAAGTAAATCTTTTTATATCATCTTTTATCTATTACCTATCTATTTATCTGCATCTATCTATCTATCATCTATCTATCTATCTATCTATCTATCTATCTATCTATCTATCTATCTATCTATCTATCTATCTACATTTATCCATGTATGTATCCATCCACCCCATAGCATCAAGTTGTGTACCGTAAATATACAACATAAAAATTATTTTTTAAAGAGATAAAGAAGGCCAGTGAGGTGATTTAGTGGGTAACAGTGCCCACTGCACAAGCTGGGCAACCTGAGTCTAGTCCCTGGAACCCACGTGAAGGTGGACAGAGAGAACTGACTCTACACAGTTGTCCCTTAACCTTTGTACCCAAACCCCCACTATCACAATAGCAACAAGAAAAACAAAAATATTAATCGTAAAATTTAAACAACAATAAACCTCAAAGTAGTCTGAGAAGGTCTCCAAAGATGTATACTTAGAGATGTTTAAAACCAGTTTTTCATTAAGTCTCATTTTTCATGAGCATTAACAACAATAAGGTTTTAAGGAGTATTTCGCATCTCTTATATCTTGAGAGAACAGCTCTTATCCAGAGGCAAAAAACACTTTGTGCTAGAAGATCCATTAATCCCTGAACCAAGCCTATAAATGAAATGGTTTATGAAGAAAAGAATTAAAGAATTTACAGTCTTTGACAAAACCTCAAAATAACTCCCATTACTTCTCTGTTTCAAATAAAGATTCATAGGCAGATCCAGAGAGTAATGATTTTCAAATTAAAAAGTTTTATGTGCTTTTCAAATAGAGGAATAAAGCAATGGAGGTCAGGCTCTTTCTCTAAGGAAATAGAAAGAATATTCTAGAAGGGGGTGTAAAAGCACAGCAGGGGAGAATAATCATTTGAGGAAAGCTTATGAAAATATTTATAGATAAAGTAAAGCTTGTTAGACCTAACTCTTCAATAGTAGGAGAATTACTCCCTGAGCAAGTTACACAGAGTAGAGGTAGGGTCTTGGGCTTGATTATGAGAATAAGTCATACTTGTCGTTAGCAAAATAGCTTGCAAGTCAAAATCATTTCCTCAGACATGCTTCTTCATTGCCAAGGGAAGAGGACATTTTCTCCGCTAGTGTATCCACTGATAAGTTTCCAATGCTTCTGTAAATAACCCTTCACATATCTTTCTATAAGTGACCCTGAAGCTCACTGGTACACACACACACACACACACACACACACACACACACACACACACACA
>NW_026585580.1:2288976-2348791 GCF_907164565.1 Psammomys obesus | reverse complement strand
ACACACACACACACACACACACACACACACACACACACACACACACACGAAGGTAGGCATGCATTCACACATATACACACCAGCAGTGATCATCACTCTCTTAGTTAGCTTTAATTGTCAACTTGACTAGCCTGTCTTTGTCTGAAAGGAAAACACCAATTAAGGAATTGCCTCTATCAGAGTGCCTGGGGGGTGTTTGTCGGGTATTGTCTTAATTGTTAGTTGCTGCAGGGGTAAGAACTGTGTTTGGTTAAGGATCTCAGTAGTTGGCAAAAAGCTGAAATCAAAGCTCCTGTTTTAAAATGTCCTGTCTAGGTTTATTTTTCCTACCTTAATACTTCACTTAAAACAAACACAGAGTCATAATTGATTTAGGTTGGAAAGACAACTTAAAATTCATCTAAATTTTTTGGTAACCTTTTCATTGAAGTATAAGTACATATACTGAAATGTCTACAAGTCTCTTGCTTCATGATAGCTTGCCAATAAAAAAAAAAAAAATCATGCACATGTTAGGTAGAATTTGTAGAATTGCAGATGATCTCTTGGGCCCTTTTCAAGACACAGCCCATTTCACCCCCTTAAGGTCAAATATTTCTATATCTATCTGATAAATCAGCATACTAAGATCTGTGATGGATCAAAGCCCATGCTGCAAAAATGATTTGCCCAATTATTTGCCAATTATTAGTGTAAACATGAAACAACGATCTTGTGTGGTCCAGTTAGGTGTTTGTTTTCCCACCAATTAAATGAATTAATTCACTAGCTGAAGCTAATTCAATCCTAATTTAACAACATAAATCAGCCCCAAGCAACATATAACTACAGTAATGGCCCCCAAAATGTTTATTCATTGAATCAGGGGAATTATTCCCGCCATGTGGTAACCTTACTCTTGAGCATTTATGTTGCTAGAGACACAGTAGGATCCTTTCTTGTTGTAGACATTAATCATAGTTGTTGAAGTTCTCCCTGACCTAGGAATTGTCTCTGTATTTTCTGTGTCTTGCCGGTTCTTAGCACATAGCACGTGAGAGCTGTGAGTAAGGCGCTAAGGGACTGTTTAAGTGGGAGGTAGGGCTCTTTGTGGGGATTTTCCATAGGGGAAGTTGGGTGTGATCCTCCCATTCACTGGGTGATCAACACTTTCTCCACTCTCTAGGATTATTATTTTTTCTTTTTTTACTTTTATTAATTACACTTTATTCATTTTGTATCCCCCCATAAGCCCCTCCCTCCTCCCCTCCCGGTCCCACCCTCCCCCCCCCCTTTCTGCATGCATGCCCCTCCCCAAGTCCACTGATAGGGGAGGTCCTCCTCTCCTTCTTTCTGATCTTAGTCTATCAGTTCTCATCAGAAGTGGCTGCATTGTCAGGGTTCTAGGTTATCTCCATGGATAGTCCTTGGTTGGAGTATGAGTCTCTGGGAAGTTCCCTGTGTTCAAATTTTCTTGTTCTGTTGCTCTCCTTGTGGAGTTCCTGTCCTCTCCAGCTCTTACTATTTCCCACTTCTTACATAAAATTCCATTCACTCTGCCCATCAGTTGGCCATCAGGCTCAGCATCTGCTTTGACAGTCTGCACGGCAGAGGCTTTCAGAGGCCCTCTGTGGCATTACGGTCCTCTCTTTTGCTTAGTTTGTTTAGATGTACAGAATTTAGTGGGTTTATTCTATGTTGTATGTCTATATGAGTGAGTCTATACCGTGTGTGTCTTTTTGCTTCTGGGACAACTCACTCAGGATGATCCTTTCCAGGTCCCACCATTTACTTGCAAATTTCATGATTTCCTTATTTTTCATTGCTGAGTAATACTCCATTGTATTTATATACAGAAACTGTACCACAGTTTCTGCATCCATTCTTCAGTTGAGGGGCATCTGGGCTGTTTCCAGCTTCTGGCTATTACAAATAAAGCTGCTACAAACATGGTTGAGCAAATGTCCTTTTTGTGTACTTGAGCCTCTTTTGGATATGTGCCTAGGAGTGGTATTATTTTATCCTGCTAGGAAACTCATCTTTCAAATGCCTGGAGGAGGAAGGGGACTGCAGTTATTTTGAAAACAGCTTGGTAAAGGGAGGTGTGGGGCTGCTCATCATCCAGATTTAGACTAGTTCTACTTCTGTTTGTGTATCATTCCTATTCTCCACTGAGGACGACTGACCGTCCATCACGACACCAATGGCCAAACACTTGTCTCTCTTAAATCTTAAGTTGCTCTGGTTAAGAAAAAAATTAGTGGTTATTGTTATTTTGGCTTTATTGTATTATAATTTATATACTTTATTTACATATATATGCATATATATATCACATAGTTTGAGCAGGCAGATAATGAATATTGATAACAGTATATATTTTGATAGGTCTTGATAATCATGTTCAAGATAAAGGACAGGCACCACCTTCTATACCCTGCTCCATGCCCATGCAATGAACAGGGTAAGAAGACTGGAAACACCTGGACTTGTTCCCCACTGCCTCAGGAACCTCCCTTGCTGCTCCATTTTACACACCGGTAAAATAGGTGATGCAAAATTCCGACCTAGTTCTTCCTAGGAAACTTTATTTTCCCACTCCACACAGACCACAAACACCCCATCTTCATCTCCTGCTGCCTTCCAACCCACATCTTCAAAAACAACCACTCCTCCTGACAACAGAGTAAGAGAACCTTAACACCACCCAGCTTACTGCCTCAGGATTAGAGATGACAAGGGAGACATTAGTACAGACACCAATGATACTAAGAAAACCGCAAGGACAAACCTTAAAATCCTCTATTCCACTAAACTAGAAAATCTAAAAAATACAGATACATTTATAAATATAACAAAATTAAACCAGAATAATATTAAATAATGGAAACAGATCTATAGCTGGTAAAATGATGGAAGTGAAGAGTTTAAGTTAGCCAGGATATAACTCCATTTTGAAATAAAGATTTTGACTGGGAACTGAATTCAGGTACCAGGAATTATCACAGAATGTACACCTGGCAGAAAACAAAGTTAACTCTCCTAGCAACAGCCTCCAGGAAATATAACAGAATAAATGCTTCATAGAAAATAGAGACAAACTCCCTGGCAATAATCAATGAGAATCGGTTGAGAATCAGGTGGGAAAATTCTCCCCAATGTTTCAAATGTGGTTTAGAAAAATAACCATTGTGATTACGTACCTTAGGGAAGGTCACCCTGCCCTGCTAAACTTCACCCAATTCTGTAACACCAAGGCTTGTGGCCCCCTGCTTGTTGCCATGGAAACCCTCTGCTCACAGACTTTCCCTTTAAAAATCCTGTTCACTCAGAGTTCGGGGTCCCACTTCTCTACTGCTGCTTCAGTGAGACTTGGGTCCCAAGTTCGATTGCTCTCATAATAAAGCTCTTTTGCAATTGTATTGAGTCGCCTCTTGGTGGTCTCTGAGGGTCCCGTGAACCTGGCATAACAGAAGCAGGAAAAAAAAAATCCCCTAACTAAAAAGGAAATGCCTAGTACCTGATGGATTTACTGAAGAATTCCACCAGACCTTCAAAGAAGAACTAACCTCAATATTTCTCAAATTGTTCCATGAAGGGAAAAGGAAAGAATGTTCCCTAACTCTGTTTATAAAGCTAGTTTTATTCTGATACCAGAAATAGAAAAAAATCTATTAATCTTGCCTTTCATATACTGATATTTATATATATATATTTTTTTGCAAACTAGATTCAAGATGAGTGCATCATGACCAAGTTGGGTTCATTTCCACAGGTGCGGGGATACTTCAACATGTGTTCTAGTCTGGGTTTGATAGAGAAACAAAACCAAAGATAAGGAGTGTGTGTGTGTGTGTGTGTGTGTGTGTGTGTTGTGTTGTGTGTGATGTGTGAATGAATAATAATTAAACAAGAAGAGATCACGAATTTGAGAGGCAGTTGGGACCACACAGGAAGCACTGCAGAGAACTGGGGAGATTGTGGGGGTGGAAATGATGTCTACACAGTACTCATATATGAAACTCTCAAAATAAAAGTTTTATTCATAGGAAGACATGCTTTAGAGGGAAGCAAAAGGACAAGTCATCCAGTAGGATAAAGTATTTGCAAGACAGGTAGCAACAATGAGTTTATATCCAAGTAACTATTTCAACTCAAATTCATAAATAACAACTAAATAAGACTACAAGGATGCTAGAACAGAAACTTCACAAAACAACTTAAATACCAAATATGCAAATTAAGATATTTTATTTTCAGATTCAAAATTCCCCATTAAGGAAATGCAGTTGAAATCAACAAGATGGCAGGACACACTACCAACCAGGAAGGAGAGGACAGATTGTAAGTTGGGGCACATGAGCAAACACAAAGGGAGACAGATATTTTTAGCATGGTGAAAGTTTTGTTTCATTTCATTAATTGAAGTTCTTCTACCTGCCCTCAACTCCACCCTCTGTCAACTTCCCCTCTTCCCTGTTGATCCCACATTCAGATCTCTTTGTTTGGTTTGTGTCCCTCAGGGTTTGACAGAGATGTCTCTACGGCCTTAGGATTCCAATTGTCCACTGCAGTCTAGTGAGTACACCTGTGATAGCATTACAGAAGACAATGGCCTCTCTCTCCCAGAGTCAATCAGTAGCACCTAGGACATCAGTCAAGGGGAGGGTCCCATGTGACCTTTCTCTGCTCATAACTTACCGTTGAGAGGGCCTGGTGAAAAGCTGCTTTTCGTCCATGGTTATATCTGCTGTGTCCTATCTAGAGAATACGACTGCACTTTTCTATCCTGGCTCTTAACGTTCTTTTTGTTCTCTCTCCTGCAATGTTCCCCAGCCTTTAGAAGAGGTAATAAAAAATGACTCATCTCGACCTGAGCCCTCATTTCTCTCACTTATATTCAGCTTCTGTTGAAAGTAGCCTTTGACTAAAGGTATAAACGAATAAATTATAAAGCACATTTGTGCGGGTGCAGGTGCAGGCACAGGCATGCACACACACACACACACACACACACACACACACACACACGCACACCTCTGTTGAGTCTCTTTGGGGTTGACTGGATATGCCTGTATTTAGGGTGCCCACCTCGGACTGGATAACCTGTGATGACACTTATCCCTAGAGAAGACTTATTCTCCTTTTCTCAAAAGTCATTATTTTTCATTTGTAACTCTTCATTTAGGGATGGGTGGGGCCTTGTGAGACTTCCCCTACTGCATGGACATGTCAACTGGTATAGCTATCGTTGGGGTCTTGTTTAGGCAAGCATATTGTTAAGATTTTATGGGTGCCAACTCTTGTTTTATTTTGAAGGTACTATCTCAGCAGACATCCTGGTCCTCTAGCTCTTGTAGTCTTTCTGCCCACTTCTCCCTCTATGTTCCTTGAGACTTGAGTGTATGAATTTTGTCTTTTCATAGAAAGGTTGTAGTTTTAGTTTCTGAATTAATGTCTGTACTCCGTGTCAAGTTAGTTTTTATATATTACGTGATGAATGGGTGAGGTTAATCTTAGAAACTGTCCTTTTGCCCTTTACCTTACTGAGAAAGGAAGTAGCATATTTAGAGAGAAAGTCAGTGAATACAGTGAGGGTGAGAAAGGGTGTTGAATGATGATGATGGAGAAAAGGGTAACCCAGCCCAAGATAGGCCTTATGAACCCAGACAAGTTGTACTCTATTCTAAGCTAACATAATTGCTTCAAAGGTTTAAGTAGACATTGCATGATCTGTTTTTAAAATTTTTAAAAATAAAAGTGTTTAATGAGTTCTAACCAGTTCAGTAAATTCATGCTGATAAAGGTCGCAGCTGACCATACAATAGCAAACTAAGTTTGATTTGGTTGTACTTTTTATTCATAAGGAACATTTTGGACTACAATACAGTAATTCTCATTAACCTTTTCCTTCTCTCTTGGAAAGACAATAAAATGAGGCCAATGTACCTTTCTGGATGTTAGCTTATGTGTGGCTGCCAGAAGTTTTTGCCAAGGCTATTAAAAATTCTACCTGGTGCTTTACGTCCTTCTGGCTTCCTTCCTTTCTCCACGTTATTGCCAAGGTAAACATTATGCTAATGCCAATAGGGAAGACTTAAGAAGACTTCATGGTCCTTAAAAATTGCATCATCTTTGTGAGTATTAACCCGCTTAATTTGAAGAATATGAAATAAAGCAAACATGAAAAATCTAAGACAGAATCTACACTAAAGAAAATTATCAACAGTGTCTGTCTTTTTTTTCATTATGCATTAGTTATCTATCTGTACCTGGCATATTTTAATTAGCATAATGTTCTCTAGGCTCATTCACATTGTTGCAAATGTCAGTTTCCTTTTTTTTTTTTTTAAAGAAATGGCTGGCTAGTACTCAGTTGTGTGTATGTATAGCATATATTATATGTAACTTACATATAATATATATTTTATGTATTATCTAATGAAATATGTATTATATGTTTTACTCTAGAAACTTCATATTTTCAAGTTTTATATTTAAATGTACAATATTATTCACATTAAAAAATCTATTCATCTATCAAGAAACATTCAGTTTGTTCCCATATCTTGGCTACTGTGAACAATATTGCAATGAAGATAGGAGTACAGTCATTTTCAACATGTTGATTTCAGTTCCTTTGTACACAGACCTAGAAGGGATACTGAATACATTTTCTCCCCAGGAATTCCCAAACTGTTTTCTAAAATGCCTACACTAATTTACACTACTTCTGGTGTTGTATTTGGGTTATACTTTCTCCACATTTTTGCCAATAATTGTTACTACTATTTGTTAGTTCTTCTGTATTAGTAAATGCAAATGGTATAAAGTGATATCTTATTGAAGTTTCAAATTATGTATCTCTGATAATAAGAGTGGCTGAGCATTTTTTTAAATATGTCTGTTGGTCACTTGTAAAAGTTATGTTTTAACTTAAAATTACTTTTATTTTATTTTGATAAATAAATGAAAATTATTTTTATTTTATTTTTTCTGTCTCCCTCTCCCCTACTCTCTCTCTCTGTATGTGTAACTGGTCTTAAGGCATGCTCAATAGTAGGGACCTCGTGCCTAGTACTGTAAACCTAGTGAAACACTGGTAGCTGAGAGGGACATAGACCATAAAGAAGAACCTGCTACTGTCATTTCCCTAAACCAACATAACTTCTAAGTGTATCGTAAGTGTATCTCTTTAGTGACAGATAAGTGTAGTTCTCATCCTTCATCAAAAAACTTCATTTTGCAAAAGGAGAGTATTACAGAGGTTCACAAGTAGTCTCTCTCTTTCTCTCTCTCTCTCTCTCTCTCTCTCTCTCTCTCTCTTTCTCCCTCTCCCTCTCTCACAGACATACACACAGGCATACACACATACACACACACATTAAATTGACCTGACCACCTTATATTGAATACATGCATAAGAACATCATATTATATCTTATAAATTATTACTTGTCAGTTGAAATAAAATGGTACTTAAAACAGTGAAAGAGAGAAAAGAATGATTGAGGAAGGACAAAAACTTTTTAAATTATGTATTTACACTAGATAGACATAAAGATAAGTGTATGGTAAAAAATAAAAAATACGGCATTGACTGTCTATGTATCCATTATATGCTTTTAGCCAACAAATATCTGTATTTGCTGAAATTGTCTCACTATGAATAATTCCAGAGTAGCACTTTAAAACCACTCTAGAGGTAAGAAGGAGTGCTATATCTGGGTCACTCCTAGTTTAAGATGACAAAGGGAAACCCTTTGCATGATGCAGATATTTCTTATCTTGTTGTGAGAGGTTCTTAATTGATATACAACTAACAATGCTTTTCATGCAAAACTCTTAAAGTCTACGTACATTTAATTAGATGTAAGTTATACCTCACCTACTATTAAATAACATGCTTTTTCCTTATGGTGAAAACTAATTAATACTGTATTACAATAATCCATTGAATAGGAAAATGAATCAGTAGATTTTTATTTGGTCTCTCTGACCTGGAGCCCAATATAGACAGCCATAATTTGAGAAGAGATTCAGTTTCCTCTTTAGCTCTGCCCTCTTAGATTCAGGAAACTTTCCAGGTGCCCTGGCTATAGGGCTGGCCTTGTAAAAGAACTCCTTGCCTTGACTCCAACCCTTGATAACTTACCTTAGCCACTCAACCAACCCACTGTTCCATCTTGAGACTTTTTTTTAGCCATTCAGTTGATCCCAGTAATAAAACTGGTCTCCATGGTTCTATTCCCTTGAAATTCCCCCAAGCTACTTTAGCCACTACCCCACTTCACGTCTCTGGCCAAGTACGTTACAAGCACATATCAAAAGAAAGCCATCATCTAATTCCAGATGCCCATGTCCCATTGCAAAGACATGAACAATATTTTAAAAGACAGTTTGTCACCCCGAATATCATCAGCCCCCACTGCAATGTTCTCTAATGAGAACAATTAAGATGAAACCCAAGACACAGAATTCAAAAGAAGAGTTACAAATGTATTCAAGGAGCTCAGGGAATCCAAAGAAAACAAAAATAGACACCCAAATGAACTTAAAGAGGACAGGAACAAACTTGTGAATGAAGCCCAAGAAAACACAAATAGCTGAATGAAATAGTGAGAACCACTCATGATATGAAAATTAAATTCATCAAAGAGATAGAAATACTGAAGAAAACCCAAACTAAATTGAAGTTGAAAATTAAAAAAACCCATTCAGTTAAATAAAAACTAAATGGAAAGCTCGCTCAACAGAAAGGATCAGATTGAAGACAATATTACGCCTTGAAGCCAAAGTAGGGAATTTTATCAAAGACAATAATTTATTTTAAAAAATGCATGAAGGCAATATGAAGGAACTTTCAGGTACTGTGAAAAGACAAAACCCTATGAATTGCAGCAATAGAATTAAGAGAAGAATTCAAAGCCAAAGGCATAAAACATGTCTGCAATATAACATGATAAAACTGAATTCCTGAAATCTAGGGAAAGATGGGGCCATTCAAGTACAAGAAGCATACCAAACAAACATTAAATGGAACTAGAAAAGAAACGTCACATGCCATATTATAGTTAAAAATGCTAAGTATTCAGACCAACAGAAGGTCTTGGAAGATGCAAGAGAAAAGGCCCAAGCCACAGACAAAGGCAGTCCCATCAGAATATCAGATTTCTCAATGGACATCCTAAAAAACTTGAAGACATGTTTCAAGCTCTGAACGAATACAAATTTCATCCCATACTACTTTACCCAGCAAAGCCGTTAATTGTAATTGGAAGAGGAAGAAAATATTTTTATGATGAAAAGCAGACTAAAGGAATTCATGAGCATCAAACCAGCCCCACAGAGTACTGGTACAACAGTGATGCTATGGGGGACAATAAATTATGCTGGGAAAATGGTTATGCACCTAGGAATGAGAAAACAAGCACCACAAAATCAACAAAATGGCAGGAATAAGCCCATATCTATTCACTGTAATTCTTTATTATTAATGGTCTATTAATAATCCCTAATCAAATGACATAATTAGCTGATTGGATTACAAGCAGGATCCAACTTTTTGTTGTCCACAAGAAACATACCTTATCATCAAGAATGACCAATAACTTACAGTGAAAGAATGGGGGGAATGCATTGCAAGATGGTACCAAGAAATAGAACAAGTTGGAATTTGTATTATAATATCTGACAAAATAGACTTCAAGCCAAAGTTGATCAGAATAAAAAAGAGACCATATTCTGACCAAGGGAAAAATCATCAGAAGGCCCTTATAAATCTAGACATATTTACATCAAATTCAGGTTTATATGACAACTAGTATTATATATGAAGCCACAGATTAATAACAACACAGTTTAGTGACTTCAGTACCCCACTTTCACCAATGTTCAGGTCATCCAAACAAAAAGATAAAAAAACATCAAAGCTAAATTGTATCATAGACAAAAGCACCTACCAGAGATCTAAAGACTATTCTACCAAAACACTATGACAGGCACATCCTTCTTAGCAGTCCACAGAAGTTTCTCTAAAATAAACCAAACGTTTGAACACAAAAAAATTCCAACAAATTTAGAAAATGTGAAATAATTCCATGTATTTTATCTGACTACAATTGAACAAACTTAAAATCATTAGCAAAAGAAACCCCAGAAAGTAGGCAAACTCAATAAAATTAAACAGCACACTGATGAGTGAAGAGTGAGTCATGGAAAAAAAATCAAGAATGAAATAAAAGAAATTCTTGGAGTTCAGAAAAAATGAAAACATATATGTATGTTGAAACATAACAGCAGACATACCAGGAAAAAAAAATCGTTGCTATAAGTGCTTACATTACAAAATCAGAAAGAGCTCAAATAAATAATTTAGTGATAAACCTCAAGAGTTTGGGAAAATAATAATAAGAAAGCCAAACTCAGAATTAGTAGATGGTAAGAAATAGTAGAAGCAACACGGTACTGGCACAAACAAACAAACAAACAAACACCCAAAAAATAACCACATGCAGAACAGCACAATACAATAGAAGACTCAAATTTAAGTACACATAATTAGAGCCACTTGATTGTTGATAAAGTGGTCAACAGTACACAAAGACATCATCCTCAACAACTGGTGTTTAGAAAACTGGGAGTCTTGTTCGTAACAGCTTTATTCATAACAGCCAGAACCTGGAAACAACCCAGATGTCCCTCAATGGAGGAATGGATACAGGAATTGTGGTACTTTTACACAATGGAATACTACTGAGCAATTAAAAACAAGGAAACCACAAACTTTGCACACAAATGGTGGGATCTAGAAAAGATCATCCTGAGTGATCATCCCAGAAGCAGAAAGACACACACAGTATATATTCACTTATAAGTGGATACTAGATCCATAAGATAGGATAAACATACTAAAATCTGTACACCTAAGGAAGATAAACAAGAAAGAGGACCCGGGGTAAGATGTTCAATCTTCACTTAGAAAGACAAATGGGATGGACATTGGAAATAGGAGAGAACAAGTAACAGGACAGGAACCTACCACAGAAGGCCCCTGAAAGACTCTACCTAGCAGTGTATCAAAGCAGATACTCAGACTCATAACCAAATCTTCAGCAGAGTGCAGGGAATCATATGAAAGAAGGGGGAGATAGTATGACTTAGAGAGGACAGGAGCTCCACAAGACCAAATATATCTGGGCACAGGGGTCTTTTGTGAGACTGATTCTCCAACCAAAGACCATGCATGGATATAACCTAGAACTCATGCCCATGATGTAGCCCATGACAGCTCAGTATCCAAGTGGGTTCCTAGTTAGGGGATCAGGGACTCAGGAACTGTCTCTGACATGAACTCAGTGGCTGGCTCCCCCGAGGGAGGAGCAGCCTTGCTAGGCCACAGAGGAGGACTTTGTAGCCAGTCCTGAAGAGACCCGATCAGCTAGGATTAGATGGAAGAGGAAGAGGACCTCCCCCATCAGTGGACTTAGAGAGAGGCAGGGAGGAGATGAGGGAGAGAAAGTAGGTTTGGGAGGGAATGAGGGTGGGGGCTATGGCTGAGATACAAAGTGGAAAAACTGTAACTAATATAAAAAATAAAATATTAATTAAAAAAGAAACTGGGAGTCTGCATGTAGAAATATGAAATTTTACTCTATCTCTCACCTCAGCAAAAAACCCAAACCTGAAATAAATGAATGTATGGACTATGCTACAATATGTAGACACAGGCAGACTCTCCAACTAGGACTGTGGTTCCTCAGGAAATAACCCAACAATTGACAAATGAAACTAAATGAGACTTCTGTACAGAAAAAAAAAAAAGCCTCGAGGAGACATTGTACAGAATGAGAAAATTCTTTGCCAGTTATACATATGACAGAGGATTAATATCCAGAATACAGAAAGCATCAGGAAAACAAACAATCCACTTAAAAGCAGGCTGACGATCTGAGCAGAGAATGTTCAAATGAAGAAACACAAATGATGTTCAAGAAATATTTTGAAAAGTGTTCAACATTACAGGTCATCATGGGCATTCAAATTAGAACTACCTTGATATTCTGGCTCACTCAAATCTTAAGAGCTATCACCATGAAATTAAATGGCAAAAAAAAATGTTGATGAGAAAGTGGGGAGAGAGATACTGATGTGAGTTCAAGCCTGTGAAGATACTGTGGGGATCAGTGTGATCTGCCAAAATTCTATTAACAGAACTACCCTATGACCTAAGTATTCCTCCCCTGAACATACACTCAAAACAGTCTATACACTGTTTTATAGGGATATCTGGTCAACAATATCCATAGGTGCTTTTAATTCATAATAGCTAGGAAATAGAATCAGCCCAGACGTCCATCAACTCATGAATGGATGATGAAAATCCAGTACAGACACACACTGAAATTTTATGCAGCTAAAAGGAAAAATGAAATAATGAATTTTGTAGGCAACTGGATGGAAACAGAAAAGATAGTGCGCTGAGTACGGTAATCCAGGAGCCTCCCAAATGATACAGGTCCTTGTCATCCACCTTTGCTTCCCACCAGAGATAGATGACATATCTACTGCTGAAGACATCACATACCTTGGGTGCATAATATTGAGACATTAAGGCAAAACTGAGCATGATATGGAGACATCAGGAACAACCTCCCTGTGTGGCTAGGCTTCATAGTTAAACAAAGCTCTCTGCAGGCTGATGAGGAAGAAAAGACACCGGTTGTCTTTCTTAAGCTGTGAATTTTCCCCAAGGTGAGATGTGTATATTTGTGCAATAGTGGCACTCCTGTTACAAGGGTAACCAGCTGCCATTTTAGTGCATTTGAGGCCCTTCCATAAGACGGTACCTATGCCTGGGTACCATAAACCTGTCCAACATCCATGGTGGTACAGAAGGGTACTTAATAATGCTAAGTAGATCAGTGTCTGACTGCCTTCTACATATTTATGTTTATAACCATGGACAGATGCTATTCTCAGACTTTATTAGGGAATCTCCTACTGTCAGTAAACAGTGGTGATTTCAGAGATTCCTGGCCACACAAGGCTCTGAGATTAAGTGACAGTTGAGTGCCCAGCCAAGAAGACATTTAGACTATCCTCTCTAAGGCTTAGGAGGTGTAAGATAGAAAGATAGGCTATTATTGATCTCATAGATATAATTATAAGTCATGATATTAGAGACTATTCTGTCTCACTAAATCAGGAACACCTGTCGCTGCAAAAAAAGGAAGGGCTACATTATTAGTCCTTTTATTATCACATTGGTATTATTTAACCTGCTATCACAAATAATGAGACACCGACATCTATTAGATTTATAATTACCTTATTTACCTTGGACCAGGCAGATAGTTCACTTACACAGTCTCAATATCCTCACAGTCCATCTCCCATCCAATGCCATCCACCTTGATCCTCCTCAATTGAGTGGAAATTGTCAGATGCCTTCCAACATAGATTCCCAATCTAATGGCCAACAGATGACACAGAAACAGAGATGGAAAAAAGTAAAACCTTCAGAAAGTTGGCTGAGAAAATGTCCCCTTTCTTCCTAATGCCTGTGCTCCTTCCTCATGCTGAGAGTAGCTGTATGCTTAGGTTGTTTAAAAAGGAATGCCTTGGGGGTGGGGAGAGGAAGCAGAGATGGGTGGATTTCTGGCCAAGTTGACCAATCCCATATCCAATCAGAGTTTTTCTTCAAGATACAGCTCAGTGTCCAAGTGGGTTCCCTAGTAAGGGACATGAACTTAGTGGCTGGCTCTTTGACCTGCCACTGAGGGAGGGGCAGCCTTGCCAGGACACAGAGGAGGACATTGCAGCCAGTCCTGATGAGACCTGATAAGCTAAGGTCAGATGGAAGGGGAGGTAGACCTCCCCTATCGGTGGACTTAGAGAGAGGCATGAGAGGAGATGAGAGAGGGTAGGATTGGGAGGGAATGAAGAAGGGAACTACAGCTGGGATACAAAGCAAATAAAATGTAATTAATGTAAAAAAATAAAAATTTAATTAAAAAAGATACTTTCAATTTTTCTTCTCCTCTCAACATAATCAAATAATGAGCATATCAAACTGATGCCTATCATAGCATTTATTAGTAAATGTCTTTGAATATTAGATATAAATAGTATAAATAATTTTAATGTAGTAGCAATGGTGTGTTTTAAAATGATCTGTAATTGTAATCCAGTTAAGATACTTTACACTTCAAAAGAGTGAGTAAGTGATACTAAAATCATTTAAGGGTTTGTTTCAAAGCAGTATTGTGGCCTTATAATCCTATTACATAGTAGAAAATGCTGCATGGTTAGTGAAAGGGTCCAGGTTATCTGTAAAGGCTTATTACTACGTGAGTTAAGTAGCAAGCAGAAGCTAAGTCACCCATAAGCCCCACTCTGCAGCCCTACCCCCCCTCCTGCTTTGCAGGATGAGGATTTTAGCCTTGCTGTCCACCATTACCTTTGGCTTTGAATTTTGTTGAGGCCAAACCCATTCATTCCATCATTCTGCTGGATTTAATCCCATTGTTTGTGCTTAAATTTTGTGTGCTTTTACAATCAGTTGTATTGTAAGAAAATCTGTCTTCTTTAAAAGACTGAAAATGAAAAACAAATCTTTGACAAATCTTTTGGAGATTGCTGAGTTTGCTTATGCATTAGTCAGTGTCCCAAGCTTCTGCTGAACTAGGTGTGGGTCCTCCCAGCCTTACTCTTTTCTCTAACGTGTGTAGCCTGCCTCCTTGACATGCTCTATATATCCTGTTGTATTTGTGTCATTGTCTCACACTAAACTCAGGTGTGTTAAAATAACAGTAACATTTCAACAGCCAAAAAAGATAGATTTAACTTTAATTCTCCAGAGTTAGAGAGCGTTTACTGAAACCACTTTGTTAGAATGGGTGTAGGATTTTTTTATATTTAGATTAAAAAATGGCATCTATAGATTATGATGGAAAATGGAGGCTAGAGTGATAAAACAAGTGCCAAGCTCGGACATCCCCAGGGGTAGCTGACAACAGAGGCAGAAGCCGTGCTTGTGACAGATTCATAAAAGAACAGGAGATAAGGCCTTTATTCCAGTGAGGTGGGAATGAAGACTGGTGTACCACATCAGGATGCCTATAGGGATTAACTGGAATAATAGCACGAGCTAGAAAAGCCAAAGCCATCCCCTGATGAACAGAAACAAAATGAAACAACCAACCACAAAGCTTAGTTCTTGGTTTTAGGTGAGGCAAATCCCTTTCTTGAGAATACAGAATTTGGGTCTCTGCACTCATTCATTCAGGGTTTAGATTATTTTCTACACTTGTGTAGTCCAAGAAAGGCTATGCTATGGAGATGGCTCCATGGAGATAGTAGGAGGACTGGAGTTTGAATCCTAACACACCCTCGCCAAGTGTGGTGGCTCCCATCGATAATCCCAGATAATCTCGGCCTGGAGGCATACATCTCTCACTCTAATCACTCAGGAGGCTGAGACACAAGAATAACAAGTCTAAGGCCAGCCTGGGCTACAGAATGAAATTAATGCCAGCCTTGGCAACTTAGTACACCCATGTCTCAAAACAAAAGGTACGAGAAGATCTGTGGGCGTGTCTTATTAGTTGCTGGTTAGCTAGCTAAGTTCAGTCATTGATGCCATCTCTAGAAAAGGAAGCAAAGAAAAATGTATGCAATCGAGTTGCTTAAAAGTGTTAGGCACCATACTAGATACTGCAAGTAAATATAAAATTGAACCAAAAAGATGTTCTTGGCTTTACAAACCGTTAAAATCAGCGTAGGAAGTTAGGTATTAAATCAGTAGTTAATTCTATTTCAGAAGCATTTTCACTTCCCCAAACATCCCATTTTATAAATCGTGACCCCCTGCCTTCTGTTAGCTGTGCCTGCCCATCTCTGGCTCCATCCTTTCTCTGGGAAAACAGTCTCCTCAGAATTGTTCTGGCTTTACTCTTTCCTAATATCATGTGTTCTTTTGCAATCCCTGGATTGTGAGCAATTATTAGTTTATCTTTTGCCTCTGGCATTAGTTATGATCTCCCCTTAAAACAAAACAAACAAACAAACAAACAAAAACCCCAGAAGATCATACATACTTACTAGTAAGCCATCACCCTGTTGAAAAGCTTTCATGTATGTTACATACATGGTGAAATAATGATGCAGTTAATGCAGCTTCAGAGGAAAGCAAGGCAGAACAGTCCTTTGCTTCAAAAATAAAAAAAAATCCTTTTTTTTTAAATTTTATTTTTCTTTTTAGTTACATTTTGTTAACTCTGTGTCCCAGCTGTATCCCGCTCCCTCATTCCCTCCCCAACCCCACACTCCCTCCCTGGTCTCCTCCCTGCCCCTTTCCAAGTCCACTGATAGGGGAGGACCTCCTCCCCTTTCATCTGACCCTGTTTTATCAGGTATCTTCAGGGCTGGCTGCAAAGTCCTCCTCTGTGGCCTAACAGACTGCTCCTCCCCTGGGGTGGGGGTCAAACAGCCTGCCCTTGAGATCCTATTAGAAATAGTCCGTGTTCCCCTTACTTTGGAAAACTACTTGGTTACTGAGCTACCACGGGCCACATCCGAGCAGAAGTTCTAGGTTATATCCATAGATGGTCCTTGGTTGAGTGTCAGTCTCAGAAAAGACCCTGTGCCCAAAAAAAATAAATAAATAAATAAAAAATTAAAAAAAAAAAAAGAAATGCTCAGCCTCATTAGCCATTAGAAAAATGCAAATCAAAACAACCCTGAGATTTCACCTTACACCCATGAGAATGGCCAAGATCAAAAACTCAAGTGACAACACATGCTGGAGAGGTTGTGGAGAAAGGGGAACCCTTCTCCACTGCTGGTGGGAATGTAAACTGGTACAACCACTCTGGAAATCAATCTGGCGCTTTCTCAGACAACTAGGAATAGCGCTTCCTCAAGATCCAGCCATACCACTCCTAGGCATATATCCAAAAGAGGCTCAAGTACACAAAAAGGACATTTGCTCAACCATGTTTGTAGCAGCTTTATTTGTAATAGCCAGAAGCTGGAAACAGCCCTGATGCCCCTCAACTGAAGAATGGATACAGAAACTGTGGTACATCTATACAATGGAGTATTACTCAGCAATGAAAAATAAGGAAATCATGAAATTTGCAGGTAAATGGTGGGACCTGGAAAGGATCATCCTGAGTGAGTTGTCCCAGAAGCAAAAAGACACACACGGTATATACTCACTCATATAAACATACAACATAGAATAAACCCACTAAAATCTGTACATCGAAACAAACTAAGCAAAAGAGAGGACCCTAACTAAAATGTTCAATCCCCACCCTGAAAGGCAAAGAGGATGGACATCAGAAGAAAAAGAAACAGGAAACAACCTAGGAACCTGCTACAGAGGGCCTCTGAAAACCAGAAGAAGAAAACAGGAAACAACCTAGGAACCTGCCACAGAGGGCCTCTGAAAGCCTCTGCCGTGCAGACTGTCAAAGCAGATGCTGAGCCTGATGGCCAACTGTTGGGCAGAGTGGAATTTTATGTAAGAAGTGGGAAATAGTAAGAGCTGGAGAGGACAGGAACTCCACAAGGAGAGCAACAGAACAAGAAAATTTGAACACAGGGAACTTCCCAGAGACTCATACTCCAACCAAGGACTATTCATGGAGATAACCTAGAACCCTGACAATGCAGCCACTTCTGATGAGAACTGATAGACTAAGATCAGAAAGAAGGAGAGGAGGACCTCCCCTATTAGTGGACTTGGGGAGGGGCATGCATGCAGAAAGGGGGGGAGGGTGGGACCAGGAGGGGAGGAAGGAGGGGCTTATGGGGGGGATACAAAATGAATAAAATGTAATTAATAAAAGTTAAATAAAAAAATTTAAAAAAAATAAAAAATAAAATAAAATAAATCCTCTCCTGTGGGGTTCCTGTCCTCTCCAGCTCTTACTATTTCCCACTTCTTACATAAGATTCCATGTATTCTGCCCAACAGTTAGCCATAAGTCTCAGCGTCTGCTTTGACAGTCTGCAGGGCAGAGCCGTTCAGAGGCCCTCTATGGCAGGTTCCTAGCTTGTTTCCTGTTTTCTTCTTCTGATATCCATCCTCTTTGCCTTTCAGAATGGGAATTGAACATTTTAGTCAGGGTCCTCTCTCTTGATTACTTTCTTTAAATGTACAGATTTTAATAGGTTTATCCTATGTTATATGTCTATATGAGTGAGTATATACCGTGTGTGTCCTTCTGCTTCTGGGACAGCTCACTCAGGATGATCCTTTCCAGATCCCATTATTTACCTGCACATTTCATGATTTCCTTTATTTTTCATTGCAGAGTAATACTCCATTGTGTAGATGTACCACAATTTCTGCATCCATTTTTCAGTTGAGGGGCATTTGAACACAGGGATCTTCCCAGAGACTCATGCTCCAACCAAGTACCATACATGGAGATAACCTAGAACCCCTGCACAGATGTAGCCCATGGCAGTTTAGTGTCCAAGTGGGTTACATAGTAATGGGAAGAGGGACTGCCTCTGACATAATCTGATTGGCCTGCTCTTTGATCACCTACCCCTGAGGGGGGAGCAGCCTTACCAGGCCACAGAAGATGACAATGCAGCCACTCCTGATGTGATCTAATAGACTAAGATCAGAAGGAAGGAGAGGAGGACCTCCCCTATCAGTGGACTTGGGGAGGGGCATGTGTGAATAAGGGGGAGGGAGGGTGGGACCAGGAGGGGAGAAGAGAGGGGCTCCCCTTTTTGTATGGGAGGATACAAAGTGAATAAAGTGTAATTAATAAAAACATAAAATAAAATTATACATTAAAAATCCTAAGATATTGTTAATCAAAAGTTTTTTTAAACACTGCAAATATAAATGCATCATTGTCCCTAAGGGGCTTTTTGTTGCTATTATTAAAAATAACTTATTTTAGCCAATTATGTTTGGAGGATTTTTTTCTTTTTAGTCAAAATACTGACTTTCTCAGATGCATGGAACTCCTTTGAATATTGTCAAAAAGTAAATAAAATTAATAAGAAATTAAGATAACATGGAAGAAATTATTCTTATCCAAACAACTTTTTTTTTCATTCTGCAGAGCCTTGTTTGTTACTGACCAATTTAAGCTAGAAAAAAAATGCATTTCTTTTATTAACATGGCAGTAAAAAAAAAAAAATCAGTATTTTATATGTTAGTATTTTCCTCCTTCAGTTGCTACATCATAACTTCCGTTTGTTTCATATAGTGACATTTTTAGAGCAGTAACATTTTGTTCTATAAATTCCTTTGCAACCTAGGATAATGCACTACGTTAGTAGGACATGTTTTCCAAGCCACTCTGAAGAACTTAACCTTACTGAATAACATTTATTAAGCATATATTCTGAGGGACATGTGAGTTTAAAAAACCCTCAGTATGTAATTGTTGATTTACACGCAAAAGCAACTTGCAATTGAAACAGCAGCCTTGCAATCATATGCCTTTGGCTAGAGCATATTGCCAAAAATCAGATCTCTGTAGCTCTGTGACTGAATATTTCAAAGTCTCTTGTACAAAATAATCTGCCATTGTATACCCATTTTAAAAGAGAGAGAGTCAGCTGCCTTTAAGACCATAAAGACAGATGAGTCTAGTTGTCCGTTACTGACCTGAAACTGCATTCTGGCCCTTGATTCCAGTCTTGATCTCACAAAGGCAAATCTTCTTGCTATTACCAGGACCTCTACGGTGTTTATTAGAGCTCGTCAACACTGAGAGAGGAAGACTGCAATTCAGTAGTTGTAATTCAAAGGAATTTCTTCAAGACTTCTTTGAGGTAATATAAGGAAGTTCCTTTGATTTCTACCTTAAAAGAAAATTGGATCTTAAATTTGACTCTGCAGAAACACATTTTTTTTTTTTTGAGCATCACAAATAAAACAGGCAGACTGCCCGAGGACACTTGCCCATTGTTCTAGCAGATTGCACTCACTATACTATGGAAAATGAAACACTCCTACATTTATCTGTCTCAAAAATTGCCCCAAGAAGGAAATCTACTATCTCCATGGTTATCTTGAATTGGGAGTATGGAACAGTGCATTCAGACAGACAAAGGAAGCAGAGACATAAGAACAGAGAAAAGTAAAAATAAAGAAATAGAACTTTTTATGTTCTATCAATGAAATAATATTCTCAGAAGATCCAAATCAATAATGAATAGCATAAATTATATGAGGCAACAGGGTAGGATTGTGATGCGCAAACATTAATAATCTCATGGATACAAACACTTTCCAGTTAGGAAATGTAGGAGAAAAAAAATGCAATAAAATTTTTAACATACATTTTAAATATGTATAATAAAGCCATGCAAAAGATATTTAAGAGGATACTTAAAATAGATCTGAAGAGTTCAAAACTAGATTTTAATTAATAGACAGAAATTATTCATTCCTGGGGGATGACTCAATATAAATGTTTAGTTCTCTTCAAGTTAATATAACAAACACAACAGCAAAAATCCATGTTCATGAGCTACATAAATTGATTTTAAAGTTCATACTGAAAATTAACGTACAAGAATAGCTTAGAAAGTTCATGCTGAAACAGAAGAGTAATTAGTTTTACCAATTTTTAGAGAGAGAAAAAATGTCTGTAATTACAATAGTAGTTGTAGCTCAGCTGTGGAGGAATCATCTATGTTCACCCCCTCCCCCAATCGAAAGATCTGGAAACATCTTAGAAGAAAGATGGGGAAGAATGTAAGAGTCAGCACACGGGGTGAAGAGCTATAAAATGCTGGCCTCTAGGAATGACATGATCAAGCCATTCGAACCTCAAGCATGAATGAAGAGGGTAAGAGATCCTCCACTACAGTTCCCTCTAGAAGAACTATTGGCAGTTGATGGCTGCTGAGCATGGGTCATTCTGGATATGGCGGCTGGTGGGTTGTCCATGCCTCAGTGGATGACCCTACACCCATGTGTGTGTGGGCAGCACCCGATGGACTCAGCGGCTTATTAATAATGTCAACAAAAGAAGACATGAAGCTGCGAGGGAGTTGAGACAGGAAGCATTAAAGAAGGTGAAGGGAGATAGTGCAAGGTAAATGGTAGGTACCTAAAGGTACGTAAAATACGTTCTATAAATGTATACAATTTTAAAATAATAAACAAAATATTCACTTATTCAATTAGGTTGGGTGGTTGGTTGGTAGGTTTTCAGACGGTCTTTCTACATAGGCCTGGCTGTCCTGGAACTCACTATGTTGAACAGGCCGGCCTTGAACTCTAGAGATACACCTGCCTCTACTTCCCCAGGATTGTACTATTTAAAGCATAATAAAATTGCGCTTTTTGCAAGAAAAGAAACAGCATAGTAATTTAAAAATTAAAATTGCCTACACATACAGAGATGTAATATAAAACTGCAATCTCAAATCACCTGGAAAAGCATGGACATTTAAATAAAATACGTTGGAACAACTGGGAGTCTACCCATACGTCACATCCTACCCTAGAGTACACTAGAGTGATCAAAATGGGCCAGAGACCTAATACTGAGGATTACGACTGGCAGAGAACTGCTAGAATCCTTAAATAACCTGTGAATGACTTATGACCCAAATTCTAGAGCCAATGAAAGATTGATACATTCAAGCAGACATTAGAAATATTTGAATGTCCAAAACCACTGTTTCTTAGTCACCGTTCTATTGCTGTGAACAGATACCGTGACCAAAAACAACTATTATAAAAAGATAAATACATATAATTGGGGGCTTGTTTGTAGTTTTTGTTTGTTTTTATTACTTATTTATTTATTTTGCTTTACATCCCAATTGTGCCCCCTTTCCTTCCAGTCACACCTTTCTTCCCTCTTTCCCTCTCCCTCAGAAAAGGGACTCCCCCCCCCTCCCCATCCCAGCACATCAAGTCCACCAGGACTGAGTGCATCCTCTACTGCGGTGGCCTGGCAACGTAGCCCCACCACAGGGAAGTGGTTGAAAAGCACATACAGGAGACTTAGGCCCCCTACACATATGTGCCTGATGAACAGCTTGGCCTTCATGTGGGTCCCCTAGAAAGGTGAGCAGGGGCTGTCTCTGGCAAAGACTCTCTTACATGCTTATGCTCATAGTTTTAAAAGGTTAGGCCACGGTCATCATGGGGAGAAGCAAACAGGCATGGCACTGGAGCAGGAGCTGGGAACTTTATATCCTGATTGTAGCCAGTAGTCAGAGAGAAATGGGACTGGAATGAGCTTTTGAAACCTCAAAGGCCACCCCCAGTGACATATCTCCCCCAACAAGGTCACATCTCCTCCAACAAGGACTCACTTCTTCCAAAAAGGCCACATCTCCAACAAAAAGGCAAGTCCTCCATCAAGAAAACACCTACCCCAGCAACGTCATACTTTCTAATCCTTCCAAACAGTTCATCAACTAGGGCCAAACAGGCAAGTCTGTAAGCCTATGGGGGCCATTTTCATTCACACCACTATTCACTATAAACAAAATCAAATGACAGATATGAAGAAAACAGTCACTGCACTCAAATATTACCCAAAGCCAGGTTGCCACTGTCCTTACTAAGCAGCATGCTGAGCTTTCCACAGACAATTACAAGACTGGTCTCTCTCATCTTTAAATTGTTCTTTAAATTAATTTTTAAAAAATGATTAACAATTTAATACAAAATGAGCGATAGTTATAATCCCTCCACAGAAAAGGCTCCCAAATGCATGATTTTATAACTGCCGGAATAATAAGAAAAATGAAAAATTAAACGTCATTGGGATACCATTTTTTAGCGATGTGCTGACAGTTTGCATAGAAGGCTATGAGATATGAATCTGCAAATACTGTTGATGGCAGTGCTAGACGCTTCAACCTCTGGGGAGGAGATCTGGCATTCTGTAGCAACAACATTACACATGCATTTACCCTCAGCACAGCAGCGATTCCCACCTGCGGGAATCTAGCTTGACACGTTTCCACAAATGTGAGGATGGAAAAGCGCCAACAACACATTCAGAAGGCTAGCCACTGAAGGCTTATTTATAATAACAAATTACTGGAAACAGCCCAATTGCCCAGCTACCGGCAACTGGTAGAATAAATCATGGAACGTTCATACGTGGAATGCTACCGAGGCTGAAAAAAATACAGATTGGAAAGACGTCCATGAATTGATAAAGCGGTTTCCAGAATGCAATGTAACTTGGAAAAGGTATTCATATATACTATGTTATGTTGTCTTTTAAATTTTTTTTATTTGTATTATTTTTATCTCTCCGTGTGTATGTCTGTCAGCGTAAGTGAATGTCATGTGTGCAGGAACCCGCGGAGGACAGAAGAGTGTGTGGGGTTTCTTGGGAGTAGAGTAGCAGGGGACTGTGAAGGGAACACCTTACTGGGCGGGCGCTGAGAACCAAACCTGGGTTTTCTGAAAGAGCAGCCAAGGCTCCTACCCACTTGAGCCGTCTCTGGAATAGTCTCCATCAGCTGTGGACGAGAGCGGCGCCATCCGTGGGGACGAGAGTAAGTACAGAGAATGAAGTTTCAAATCACACTGTCTTAGGGACGTGACAATAGCAGGCTCTCCCTTAGTGCTTCATGGCATTGCCGGGCACAAGAAGTTGGCTAGCTCTACGGTAAATTCGCCATCAGCTAAACTTGTTTCTGTTTGCCGCACGTGGACTTCCTCGAGATAATCACATGGTATTGTGAGTAGGGCGATAGCAAAGACAGAGGTTAAGAAAGCCTGGCCGTTCTTAGGTGTCTTGGCGATGTCTGTGCCTTGCTTTCCAATTGTGGAGCAGGGACGATGTAAGAAGTGTAAGCAACAGCCAATGTGGCAACAGGAGGCGGAAGCGGACGCTAGATGAAGGAAATAACCGCAGGGCAATGCTCTCAACGTTTTCCCTTGGTTTGAGTTTTATAAATTAAAGTCGAGTAAATGCAAACTGTACAGCAATCCCCCCACCCCCAGAGCCGTTTTTACTCAGTATAACATCTTGAGATAACTTTACATGTTTGTTTTCATGTGATATATGGCAACTTTCCCTAGAGACCGCTAACATGTGGCCAAATCAAAGAAGCAGAAACAAATTTTCACTTTTTTTTTTTTTTTTTTTTTTTCTGTTTTGTCTGCCGCACCCTCTTCTACCTTGCCTGGATCTAGCTAAACTGCAACTCTGCAGTGAAATCCCTGAAAGTCACAAGAGGCTTAGTGTCATTCTTCCTAAACGTCTTTATACTAAATATCTAAGGGAGACTGAGGAAAAATAATTGAGAGAGATGAAGACCGGTAGGCAGGCAGGCAAGCAGACAGGACTTTTAGATTGTTAAGGTATTTTTCTGAGTGTCTCAAGCTGTTCTCAGTTTGCGTTAACACAAAATAACCTGTTTGAAGACTCTTGGGCTGCTAAAGAAGTTCTGATGCACGTATCTTTGCTTCGGCTCATCATTTCTTACCCATTAGCTGTAATTAAACATTACTAGATTCGTGGTTTGCACTTCAGAAAATCCTGAGCTGCTCCATTGGCAATTTATGGTCTCTCAGTGGCTTTTCTTCCTGACATTATTTCCTCAGGCATTTGTCTTAAATGCTGTCATTACTTCTGCAAATGACAAATGTATGACGTAAGTATCAACACCTATCTCTGTCCATGTAACTTATGGTCGGGGCTGGACTCACGTGTGAGAAAGAGAAGTGAGCCATCCCTTGTAATTAGTGACCCACTAGCCTTGCCCGTAAGGCAAACTGCCAGGAGACAGCCCTCCCTTTACATTTCTCTCTTACTCATCTCCTGAAAATAAATTTTAGTCACCTATGTTTTAAGGAAAAAGTCAGACGAAATGCAAAGCACCATTACTTCAGACCAGTTATTTTTATTCTGCCAAAGTTCTTGAAGCTTGCATTTTGGTGGAGGGCCTGGTGGGGGGTGGGGAGGAGGTAGCTTTCTTTCTCCCTACCAGTTTCATTCAGGGTGATGCCCAGCTCCAAATTAGAATGTCCATTCAGGATAGTGGAGCTGAGGTGTGAGCAAAGATACTAAGGTTTCTGAAGCCTGAAATTTACATATTTCCATAACAAGCTTAAAAAAAATTAAATCATTGACAGAAAATCAGACACACACATGAATGCTTACTTAGAATAAGAAGAAATATGCAAGCTTTAAACATTTTTAAGAACAACAATCAAAAAAGAGCTAACAATTACCACAGATGAATTTGGAAATAATATCTTTATTATGCAACTAACTAACATATTTTAAAATGTTTATAATTTTTATCACATTTTCATGAACCATTAACTTTGGTAGCATTTTCATATAAAGGCCAAATGAAGGTGATTTAATATTTCTTCCATCATGGTTAATAGAAATTTATATAATTCAGTCAATTATACATCTCCTTGACTTTTTTTTGGTAATATTATGAAATTTTAAGAATTGCTTCCAAAATTGGAAATTTTTTTTTCTACCTAGTCTCCTTCATATGCAAATTCAAAGGTTTCTGGACTTTATTACATTCTTAATTAGAGTTACTATTGCTATGATGGAACACTATGACCAAAAGCAACTTGGTGAACAAAGGGTTTGTGTGGCTTATATATCCCAAGACATAGTTCATTGAAGGAAGCCTTGGCAGAAACTCAAACTAGGCAGGAATCTTGAGGCTGGACCTGATGCGGAGACCGTGGAGGAGGGCTGCTTGCTGGCTTGCTCTCATTTACCTGGTTTGCTAGGCTTGCTTCCTTATAGAACCTGGGACCACCAGCCCAGGAGTGGCCCCACCCACAGTGGGCTGGTCTCTCCTCCATTGATAGCTAATTAAGAAAGTGCTCTAAGGACTTGCTAACAACCCAGTCTTTAGGGGCATTTTCTCAACTGAGTCTCCCTCCTCTCTGATGAGCATAGTTTGTGGCAGTTGTCATGTAAGTAGCCAGCACACTTGGGATAGTTGAAAGTTTTGTTTCTATTGAAAATCAGTGAAATAAAACTTTTCAGTTTTATCTGTCTGATCATTAGAGCAACATTTTACATGCTAATGTGAGTCAGATCTCATTTCTCTTGTCTGCTTACACTGTTCTTGCCTGGGAGTGCTTGGTGTTTTTGTGTAGCATACGCAGTGACTTAGCATAGGAGAGGAGAGGAATTTTTCTCAAAGCAAATCCAAAGGTGATTTTTCCATATATGGAGTTGACTATGATCCTCATAAATATATTCTGTTGAAAACAGTGCTCTGCACAATAGCCCTGGGATCTTCCTTCCAAGACAAGAACAAGAATGACAACAAGGACTAGAATGACAAAGAAGTCACAGTAGAAATGACAATGGTTGTAGATGATCAAAATTTAAAAAAAAAAAAAAAAGAACTTACTTCACAAATTTTAAATTGCGAATTTACAGCTCACTAGATTGCAATCATTAGACTCATGGTAAACTCATCTGCAGCTATCATGGTGGTGGAACTGTCCTTTCTGAACCCAGGGACCACGTTTCCTGGCTACATTTATTCTTCTGGTATCACAAACATTTAAGCGTAAATTTTTTTTCTTCTAGTGCATTTTTATTTGCATTTGCTCACATGCAAAACTAAAGATTAATGCCACTGTGGTATGATCTCAAAGTTGTGTCTAACTGGGAGATCACTGAAGATGCTCATAACTGTACAGAATAATATCACAAAGAACATTTTCAAAAGTAATAAAAGTTTAATACCAACCAAAAGTTGGCTGGAAGGGATTAATTATGACATTAAGCAAAACTGAGAGTCTATGCAATATCCACAAAGGCAAAATTGTATTAATGTATCATTACAAAATCCAACAAAAATATCTGCAAAAAAATAATAATAAGGGTAAATATCATCTTGTACATTTAGCCTCTTCCCAGGGAAGATGTTATCTATCTGAAGTAAAATTTTGGTGGAGTATTTCCTGTGTGAAGGAAGTGGCAGGTGGCTGCCATTTGGAGTGTGAAAAACACAGAGAAATGTGTTATAATTCTAAAAAAAAAAAAAAAAAAAACAAGTGACAAAAATAAATTTAGAAATATTTTTCTACCTCTTGGAAGTTATTTTGAGCAAAAATTTAGAAAAATATTGTAATAATAAGAAATAACAAATTATGTCTCGAATAGTAACTGCCAACATAAAATGTTACTATAACTGAATATATAGACAATTAAAGGTTTACCCTTCAAAATATATTAAATATTGACATTTTCTATAGCTATTAATTATTGGTGCATTTAAAAATTGTTTTCACACAAAGAGGTGGTCATAATTCAGTGATAGGGCCCTTGGCCAGCATGTGTACAGCTCTAGATTTAATCTTCAGGGGTGACGAAGAAAAAACGATTCCCACACAAATTTTCAGAAGCACATCACATGAAATATTACTATTCATAAAACCCAAAGATGTGTGTGTATATAAACTTTCAAACCAATAGATTAGGAACCTACAAGCTTATGTTTTATTTCTACTTCTGTCACTGTATTAGATGCTTTTCTATTACTGTGATAGAACACCATGACCAAAGCAACTTATAAAAGAAAGCATTCGTGGTTACAGTTCTGGAGGATTAGAGTCTATGATAGCAGAGCAAGGCATGTCAGCAAAGCCAGCTGAAAGTTCACAACTCTATAGGCAACCAAGAGGCAGAGATCTGAATGGTTAAGGCAGGAGCCTTTGGAAACCTTAAAGCCCATTTCCAGGGATACAGCTCCTTCAACAAGGCCATACCTCCTCATCCTTCTGGAACAGTTCCACCAAATGGGGACCAAGTATTTAAGCTTATGAATCTATGAAAGCCATGCTCATCCAAACCTCCATAGTCGACAATTCACTTTTAGAAAAACTGTTTAAATTTATCTCCAGCATTATCATCTGTGTCATGACGACTCTGTTATAGACTATGTAATTGTTATTTTGTTGTTGTTGTTGTTGTTGTTTTTCTATAGGGGTTCTCTGAGTAGAGAATAGACAATTATTTTAATATCCAATGTTTTACAAGTCCCTGGATATCTATGTGAATGTTAATATTCTGTCACTCAGGGAATGGGTTGAGCAAGGGTACTGAAAAAATAGTGAAACAGAATGAATTAAGATTACTTATCTCATAGCTAAAGTAACAAGTTGACAAGATTAATGACCCATAAGATTACTTCAGGCTTTCTCATTTCTGTTAGCCATAATTTTCCACTTTTCCCTCTTAGGAGAGGATTTCTATCTCATGCTAAACTGAGAACATTAACGGCCATTAGGCCCCATCTCCTTACCCAGAAAGCTACCAGAGTCATTTGCACTTGTGCTGCCTGCCTCTTCTCTTCTTGTCCCGACAAAGTGCTGTCCTTTCTCCAAGAATAAAGAACAAGTCCTTCTACTTAGCTGGTAGCCTCTTGCTTCTCACCCTGTAATCACAGTGGCATTTCCACGTATCCAGACAGCCTCGCTTCCCATTTCTTTGCTGACGAGTACCCAAACTATATGTTCAGCATGGACTTATCCGAACTCCAGGTCTTGTGAATACACTATAGGATTATGATTTGTGTTCCTTGTATACTTACACATAGACTCTATGAGCCAGGCTCACCATGCTGTCTCTCACCTTTCTCAATGTGGCAATAACACAGTGTTTTCCTGTCTCCATCTGTGGGAACTATACCTAGTTCAAGCGAGAAACCTCAGCCTCATCCCGATTCTTACTGAGTGCCAACAATTAAGCCAATCAGTCCTATTGTTTCTCCCACTGAATTATGTTGTGGTTCAGGCTCCTGCTTTTTTGCTTCCATGCTAAGCGTCTCTGTCTACCCCACTATATTTTTCCCCATTCGTGCTTTTGCAACAATTTAATGGATTCCTTGCTTATACTTCTCCTTCTTTATATTTCACTGATATCCCCAAACTCAGGGTACACGATTGCTATGAAAGTAAAACTAGATGTAAATTATTCAAACAATATAGATGATTATGAAAAACATTGCCAAGCCCTTCTGAAGTCTCACTACCTGGAAACATTAAATGGATGTTTTTGTATAACTTTTCCCTATACATATATTTTTTTGTTTTTTTTTTTTGGGGGGGGTTGTTTGTATGTTTTAAAATTTATTTATTTATTTACCTTGCATCTCTATTACAGCCCTCCTTCCTCTTTTCCCTCTCCCACCCTCCTACCCTTTTCCCCCTCACCTCATCAGAAAAGGGGAGACTCCACCACCAACCCACCTTAGCACATCAAGACGCATCAGGACTAAGCACATCCTCTTCCCCTGAGGCCTGACAAGGCAGCCCAGCTAGGGGAAGAGATAGTCCATGTAAGAGATAGTCTCTACTCTGATTGCTAGAGGACCCTCATGAAGACGGAGCTGCCCATCAGCTACATATGTGTAAGGGATCTAGGCCCAGTCGATGAATGCTGTTTGGTTGGCAGTTCAGGCTGTGTATACCCCCACAATCCTCAGTTAGGTGACTCGGACTTCTTGTGGAGTTTTTATCCCTTCCAGGTCCCTCTATCTTTCCCCATCTCTTCTACAAGACTCCCCAAGTTCTAGCTAATGTTTGGTTATGGGTTTCAGCAGCTGTTTTGATGTGTTGCTGGGTGGAGCCTCTCAAAGGACAGTTATGCTAAGCTCCTGTCTGTGAGCATAGCAGAGAATCCTTAACAGTATCAGGACTTGTCTCTCTTCTCTCTCCCATGGGGTGGCTCTAAGGTTGGGCAAGCCATTGGCCATTCCCTCAACCTCTGCTCCCTCTCTATCCCTGCACACCTTCTACATATATTTTATGTCGAGCGAACTGAGGTGGAATCTTGATAGGCAGCTGATCTTGAATGAATAACAATCTTCCTGCTTCATCTTTCTGAGTATTGGGATTATGGGTGTGTGTCACAATGTTCCCCCCCCAGCTTTATTTTGTTTAAATTAGTGATTATACAGCATAAATTATTTTATAATGAGATGCTGCATGGTTCTATTTTTCTAATAGTAATTACTTTAGATATGCTTATAATAATACTAATTACTATTTTAGTATTAGTAATACTAATACTGGTATTAGTAATACTAATTACCATTGCTAATAGTAATTACTTTACATATGCTTATGTATTCATAAAATTTAAATTTTTATCAAAATAGGACAAAGACTATATAAAGAACAAATAGAAAAGAGGAGTGGGCATGAAAAGTAAGGAGCTATTCCCATCCTGTATAGTCTTTCATTTAAGGCTCTGAGTGGTTTCTGCTGTTAGGCGTATGGGTCTAACTTGGGTGTATGTGTCTAACTTCATCAGCTGTGATGTGTTGGATATCCTATTTTAAACCCTGTCACTTGATTTCTTCCCATGATAAACGAAGATTGGTGGACATGTGTGTCTTTTGGTGAGTCTCTCTTTTCTTTCTCACAGCAACTATTCCACTACTGCTAGACCTTCTTGGGGGGCTATCATTGCGCACAGAGCAGTGCATATTTCCTTCTATTTCTCGTTTCCCTGGGTGTGGGGACTCTATATTGACTTCTTCAGTCCCCTCGTTTTTTTTTTTGTTTTTGTTTTTTTTTTTATGTCCTTACTTTGTAAGATTTATTTTCACAGTTATTTTAGCAAGACTGAAAACAGCTTCTGTTGTATAACCAGAGTTACATTTCCCATACTTCACTTTTGATTGTAAAATCTTCATACAGGTCAAGTGCTTCTCCCATTACTGTAACTATGTGCTCTGGTTCACTGCTGAGCCAAGCGAGTATGACAGGATAACAAGTTGTTGTCTGTATAAGGCTTTCCCCCTAAATACACAAATTTAAAATTTAAAATGTACATAATGAAAAAGAATTTTCTCATTATCGTAACTGTATGATGTGGTTCACTGCTTAGTTGAGAAAGTATTACATGGTGTGTGTGTATGTGTGTGTGTGTGTGTGTGTGTGTGTGTGTGTGTGAATAAGGTCCCTATGCATACAGCTTACATTTTAATTGTATTTTCCCTTTTCTTGGGCAATCCCTCAATCAATTTGTGTTTGTGATTTCAAGGCAACCATTATGTGTATAGAATGGCTCCTACTACCTTCCTATGCACTTTTAAACACTGATGATTTGGTTTTGGACCCCATCTGGGAACTGATCTTACTGAAGAGCAGTTGCATTAGGTCTTTCTTTGTTATCAGCCCACTTGTTTCCTGCATCCTATGCCTCTCTCATTCTTATTTAATTAGTTTTTTTTTCCTATGATCCATCTTAAGGAACCTCACAGAAAGTGATGTACAGAAGATAAATTTTCTGAGCCTTTGCAAATAATTTTATTTCATCATGATACGTGTCTAGTAGACTACTGAGGTAAAGAGGTGAGTTCAAAGTTCAAATTTAAGCCTTTTGAAAGTGTTTTTCTTGCACGCGAACAGTCAGTCTTAACATCTTTTTTTCTTTGAACATATTTAGACTCTTCTCTAAGAGTCTAAATGCACCATGGTGCTGTCCACTTATTTCATACTGCATGTATTCAGTTATCTCCTCCAGTCATATTTTTAAATGGAGACATTTAAGACAGTAGGGTTTCTTACGGCCATTTCATATGCTTTCTTTTGGTTTGCTCCCCACATAAACACAGTTCTTATTTCTCCAGTCCTCTCCCTGTTAAAACTTTTCCACCCCTAGTATCCCCCCATCCCACATCTACTTTCATTTTACCCATATTCTGCTGCCTCTCCTGAAGCAATCACTCTGTTCACCCGTTTCTGGATTTCTGGTTCTCACATGCACATAAACACAAAAGGCGTTCAAAGCTATGATCCACACAGGAAACAGAATGTGCAGCATTTATCATACTAGGCCTGAGTGACCTCACTCAGTATATGTACATATATACATACATAAATACATATATATTACATATATATACATATATTATATATGTATATATACATATATATTAATTTATATATTAGTTTCATCCGTTTATCTGCAAATGTCGTGGTTTCAATTGTATTTACAGCTTGTAAGTGTTCTTTTTTTGCTTCCATATACAGCCAGCCAATCATGGTTCTGTACTCCTATCTTGCTGTATGTACGTGGCATCTGCTTGCTTATAAATGGCATGGCCATCAAAAAAGTTCTTTTTATTCCTAATATAATCCACTACATCAGGTTTATTTTGACCTTGTTTGTCCTCAACTGTCAGGCAAGTATAATTTTATTTTTATTTCTTTATTTATTTTGTTTTAGAATAATAAAAAAAAATAGTTGGAAAGTTTGACTAAGTAGTTTCCTTAAAGGTGATTTCCTTAAAGGTAATTCCTTAAAGGGATATGGTGGCTGTGCTGAGGAATCCCTAAATTCCTAAATGAAACAGCAGAGTTGGTTTTAGCTAAGGTGTCAACATCTCTTCTTTGTGTCTCCTAGAATTATTTCTTTTGATGAGAACTGTTTGGTTTGGGGGGTGTGTGTGGGAAGACTGTTCTGTCATCACACACTTACATTTTGTGGTGCTGTGGGTTGGACTCGTATGTCATACATATTAAGCAAGCACTGTCACAGAGCTACATCCCCACACTTCACAACTTTACACTTTTCAAAAATGAAGATTTTTAAGTTAGCATACAAAGTAAGGGCTCTCGCCATGGCTCCTTTATACTCTCCTTGCATCTTTACAAGCCCTTACTTGGCATTGACTCTAGATTCTAACCAACCATCACAGTTGGCATTTGCATACAAAGGAAATTACCCTTTATACTTTAGTCTCTCGTTGTGCACTTACCAAACCTGCTTTTGGTCAACTACTGTCCTTTGTTTTACTCACTCTGATCTTTTTTGTACTTTTGCTGTCACTCAATTCCAGTGTTGGGAGAGAGAAAGAGATCAGCATATGTGCACAATCTGTTGGCTTAAGCCACCACCAGCGTCTGCATTCTGTTTTCAATTAAAAGTAGTAAGCTGAATTTTATTTGACATTAAGAAAAGACATTCAAATGTTACAAAGTTTTAAGACAGCTTTATTACACTTTGTAACTGTGTTTTCACTATTTCTCTGAATCCTGTATTTCTGACTTAATGCTCATTACAATTTTTAGCCATATGCTAGTTCTGAATATCTAAATTTTTGTTTTCCTCTTGTATGGATTTTAATCAAAGTGAAAATATTTTGAAAACACATTATGGTAAAAAAAAATACTTCATATTGAAAAATACTTTAAAAATATGTATCCTCACAAGTTATTCCATACCAGAGCATGTTGTCTCTACTCTATTTCAAACCAAAGAACCTCTGTCTGGTTTTAGAATTGCCTGAGTGTCTTTGCAATACTGCAAAACATTACTGTCTAGAATTAAACAGTAGGGGTTACCATTTACCACCTCTGGTGTCTTTACTGAACACTTGTATTTTTTATCAAACAGTTAAGGCATTTTATCCTTTCTCCATATGCTCCTTATACTTGACTCAAATCTTGGCTGGACACTTATTTTTTGGATCACATTGCTTCTTCAGAGTTTAGTAGACTTGGCTTCTTTACACTGAAGCCTAAAACATTACTCTGCAGAAGAGAAAACACAGCCTGCTGTTCTCAATGGTAAGTGGCTATAGGTCCTTCTATGACAGAAGCGTCCTTCCTTTATCCTTGAAATTCGGCAGTGAGAAGAGAATCGCTTAGAATTAATAGCATCAGGTACCCATTTGGATTATGCTTTTATTTTGGATGCAGTGCTTTATTATTATACTCCAAAATTATTTTTTCTATTTTATATTGTAATACTTATTCTGATTCACTTAATGACATTTCAACTCACGGACACCTATAACCATTAAAGCTTGTATAACATTACCTTTGTCACTCTTCTATAGCGATTACCTTCCATTTCCCTTAATACACTCATCTTTTTTTCCCCTGTGCTTATCACAAGCCTTCCTATGCATAAACAATTTGTTTTTCAACCATGTCCATTCAATTCCTTTCTGCATGTAATTTATTTATTAGTTCCATAATGGTGTTATTATAGCTTCCATTTGTTTCCTTATATTTTCAATTTTCATCTTTACCTCATTCTGTATTGTTATCATCTTACATTTGATTTTATATTTTATTCAGTTCATGCTTTTAATAAATTTTTCTATGCTATGCAACATTAGTTAGAAGTTTGCCTATGTTCCTTAAGCCCCAGTTGCTGTGGTTTCTTTTATTGTTATTTTTGTTGTTTTGTTATTCTTTTTGTTCCCTTCTCATGCCATTATTTTTTCATCTTATTGGTACTTCCAGTGAACTCTGTGTCTATTCTTGTTTCCTATTCTGGCATAAACTAGCAAAATTCATCTTATGTCATCTCTCATGCTCTGAGTCTATAATATATGACACAAGGTCTTGCTCCTCAAGTGTCCTCACTTCTAAGCAGCTAGAAGAGCTGGTGTTGGCAGATCAGCATTATTAGTAGAATATATATATTCTCTCTATATATTCTTTATATACTGTATGTGATATTTAACATATATATATCAACAATATGTAAAAGATGCCTTGAATTTGAAAGAGAGCAAGGAGGTGTATATGGGAGGGTTTAGAGAGATAAAAAGGAAGGAAGAAATGATGCAATTATATGACAATATCAAAAATAAATAAATGTAAAATGTTACTATTTCTCTTTAACATACAGAAAATGTAAATTAGCGTATCTATATTAACATGAGTGCATTGAATGAATTTTCATGAAGTAATTATAAGTGGGTAAGGAAGTCTGATCAAATAGAAGTTGTTTCTAAATCTGCATGCTCCTTCCCAGTCTTCCTAAAGCTGCCTCTGTCTTCGCTATGGCTTTGCCTATTGTAAACAGTACATAAACGAAATGCAGCAAAATGGACTCTTTGCGTCTGGCTCCTCTTGCCAGGTGTTTGCTGTTAAACTTCTGCCTCATTGGTTACACTGGTGACCCAGGTACTTCCGTTGCTTTAGCATCCTATTGTGAGAGTTTACTACAACTTTCTTGTCTATTCTGCTCCTACCCCACCTTAGGTTGTTTTCAGTCGGCTGGATATGAGTAGACTCATGACTCATGACTACATCCCATCCTTCCTCATTGCTCAACATTACACTTTTTGGTCTACTTTCAAAATGTTATAGTATACTCAGTTATAGCTGCTCATACGTAAACATGTGTACGTTGTAGACTAGGATCAACATATGAGGAAGAACATATATATATATATATATATTTTCTTTCTGGGTTTGGGTGACCTCACTTAACATTATGCTTTCTAAACCCATCCATTTTTTTCTGCAAATTTTGTAATTTATTTTTTCTTTATAGCCAAATAATAACGTATTTTGAATGCATACCACATTTCATTTTCAATTCACCTGTTTGTGGATGTCTTAGTTTCCATTCCTGCCTATTGTAAATAAAGTAACATAAAATA
Organism: Psammomys obesus; assembly: GCF_907164565.1. Taxonomy (NCBI): domain Eukaryota; kingdom Metazoa; phylum Chordata; class Mammalia; order Rodentia; family Muridae; genus Psammomys; species Psammomys obesus. The sequence goes on along the minus strand of NW_026585580.1, from coordinate 2,313,426 downwards.
AAATATATGTGGATTTGCAAACCTCTCTGTGGTAGGATATGGAGTTTACTGGGTACATGCCTGGGTATGTACCCATATGTCAAGTTCTATTTTTAGCTTTTTTGAGGAACCTCCAAACTGATTTCCATAATGACCACATTAATTTTCACATTCCCACCAACACTGAATAAGGGTTCCTCTTCCTCCATAACCTTTGCAGCATTTGTCCAAACTTCTTGAAGACAGTCATTCTGACTGGTGTGAGGTGAAATCTCAATGTAGTTTTACCAGGCATTTCCCCAATGACTTGGGAATATTGAACTTTATGAAATAGTTTTTGGCCATTTGTGTTTCTTTTATTGAAAAATGTATATTCATTTTATTAGCCCATTTGTTGATTGCTATTTAATTTGTACAGTTGGTTGTGAATTCTGGTTAGTGCTTGAAATGTGTGGTTGGTAAGGATTCTTCCCCATCCTGTGGTCTGTTTGCACTGGTGGTAGTTTCCATCACTGCTCAGAAAGGAACTTTTTAATTTAATGCAGCCTCATCAGTTGATGCTTCAGGTTAGTCTCTGTGATATTCAAGCAGTGTTCACTTTCTTCTTAAAACCTCTCATTCATGTTTAATTTACATTTCTGTTCGGTTTATGACTCAGGATTAAATATTAGGTACTGGATCTTGGGCTATATGATCAATATTTACTGTTAAAAGTCTTTTAAGGTGAATTTAACAATTTATATTTCTATTTCAGGTGCACAAAAGTTGTACTACATGTTCAACACAGCTTCCTACAAAAAAAGGAGCCTCTTGCTTCAATAGATTTCACTTCTAACAGAGAGGTGCTGTTGAGAATCACATTTTAAGGTTTAATTAAATTACTAATTATATCCTTGCGCTCGGCAGGCAGTGGCAGGCAGATCTCTGTGTGTTTGAGGTCAGTCTGGTCTACAAAGGGAGTCTAGGACAGCCAAGGCTATACAAGAGAAACCCTGTCTCGAAAAACAAACAAAAACTACTAGTTATTCATAGAGGAATTTTAATTCAGAACATAACTGCTCTGACAAGAATACTCCAAAGACCTTCTAGTTCATGCTTTAACATACCTCCTCTGATCTAACATAGAATAAAATATATAAAAATGTAAAAGGAAAAATACAAAATATTTATCTGGGCTCAAAAATTTAAGTGACTTTATGCATCAGAAACAGAAAGGCAAGAATTACATAAAAGAATAATAGAAAGGTTAATCACAAGGAAATATTGTTTGAGAAGAGTTGTGATTTTTTTCTAAATTAAATAAAATATAACTCCTTCACCTGGCAGTAAAATATAAAAGAAGAAAGATTATTTAAGTATATATATATATATATATATATATATATATATATATATATATACATACACATATACATATTCATATACATATATGTTTTAGGGTTTTGTTTCTGTGAAGAGACACTAACACTATAGCAACTTTTATAAGGAAAACATTTAATTGTGTCTGGCTTAGAGTTCAGAGGTTTAGTCCATGATCATCATGGCAGCGAGAGGAAGGGAACTCACATTTACTTAGTCCCCTGCTCATAAGATTTTCCTTGCATTGTCTCATTGTCTTTGTGTTGTTATAAATAAAGAAAATTCCAATTGTTCAAAATTACCAATAAAAGACTCAGGAGCTAGACACTGGAGTAAAAACCTACTATCTCCGAGAGGCAGAGAAAGTGACCAACTGACCTTCCTACTCAGCCAGCATTCCAGAAGGAAAAAGCCCTTCCTACTCAGCTCAGGTCTCAGAAGGAAAAAGCCAAAAAGTGCTTCTTTTCCACACAGTCTTAAATACTTTTCTCTCAAAGTCCCTCCTTTCTGTTTAATCCTTGTGAGCTGGTTTCTTCCTCCACCTCTTGACTCTTGACTTTAGTTTAATCCTGTTTACTGAAAGCTCTTCGATTAAAGGTGTGTGCTAGGCTGAGCCAATCCACAACTAGAAAAAGGTTTTGGCAGTTCAAAATCTCCAGGTTCACAATGGCATCAAATATCCCACAACATCTTTCATATGAGTACTTCCTGATAGGTCTCCTTTTAGATATGAATGGACTGGAGGTCTGAGACAAATAATTTGGCCAACATCCGTAGCTGTAAGTGAGAGGTTCCAGATTAAGACCTGGCCCTTAGAGTATAATGGGTAAAGACAGAAGCAATAGAAAGCTGTCATAAGATATAACTACATTGTTCAGCCATTTGGGTTTAAGTTTGTGTGTACGATGCATATAATAGTGCTTGTGTGTGCGTCCAGCATGTCTTGAATTGTGCATAGGGGCCTAGTTAGCATCAGTAGCCTGTGGAGGACATGGACCACATGACTCCATCTTGTTTTCATTCTCTCCCCACTGCTTTTCAGGGTTCGGGACCAAAGTGCATGATGCTGGCTATGTACAGTGCCTTCCGTTGCCATCTAAAAACTATTTTTTACCAGGAAATAAATTAGTTTACTAGACAGTTAGCAGGAATATTGATTTCAGGTATTTATGTTTAATAAATTTTTTTACAATCTAAAAACTTCCCTCTTTGTTGAGACTAGGAGGAAGCTGGACTCCTGCATGGCTGCACTTACCACCGTCAATGTTGACCCGTGCTTTCTTCTCTTTTGCTTGATACTGTTAATCTTACTACAAACATTTCCTCCCTCCTTTTAAAAATAATCCACGTCAAATACATTTGATTTGGTACGATATAAATAGATTAAATTATAAAAGCTAGGGTTTTATTTTTCTGTTTGTATTATTGTTTTTTCATTTCCCTAGGTTTCTAAAGCTAAGATACGAGTCCATGACATATGATTTTTGGCTCAATCCAATTGCCATCTGGTCCCTCTCTGCCCTTAATCCTTTCCCTATTTTCTCCTGTTCCCTCCCACCAAAATGCTGTCACCAAATACATCTTCCTTTTCCTCTGTTTGACTGTTGCTATCACCTCCAAACCTTAAGATCCTGCCTTATGCCGTAAGCTGTTGCTTTTCTCTCATGTCCCAACTCAGCTGTCTCTCCCTTGTTCAACTTACACCATCACATTTGCTTCATCTTCACATTCTTGTTTCGTAATATCTCTAATGTTCCTGCAACAAAAATGTCTACCAACATAAAACCCATGCCATTTATTTACCCCTTTCCAACCCTTAAAAGAAATCTGTTCACGTTTGCTGCAATCCTTTCAAGCCTCTGCACTCATATCCATCTATCATTATCCAGAGTTTCTGAATTCATAAATTTTCATAATTATACTGCATTGCTTTGTTAATTGTATTCACGAATAGTTTTACGTTACTGCAAATAAATCTCCTCGCCCCCTTTATCTAAACTGTAAGTGTGATTAAATAGTAATGCATGTGCGTATTTGTTACATGTATTCTGTCTCCTGTCCTTTCCAGGAGACAGAATATCATAAATTTAGCAGAAGACACTATCAGGATGCTGACAGGCCATTAGAAAACTGAAAAGACACAGCACCAATTCAGCAACTGATTAACTGCTTCTCTATTGAACGCAGGATGTAAATGAGGAATCCAGCCTGAAAAACTGAGTGTGCATCTTGGGCACCAAGTTCCTGCAATCGTGCTGGTAGGGAAATGTATATTACAATCTGGGCACAGGGTTCCAAATTCATTACTTACTATGGAGCATCACAGGTATTAAATTGGATTGACGAAGGAGACTAAAGGAGGGATTGTAGTCAAATAAAGTAGTCTTAGAAAATTAAAGACCCATTTTTTTTTCACAGAAATTGTTTAACAGAAGCTGTTTGATTAGGTGTGTGGAAGGAACTTGGGAAGTCTCCTTGCTTCATAAATGATGTGCTTCAACTTGACAATAAATCATCTCAGGAACCTTTTACTGAAAGACATGTCACTATAAATTAGTTTTTACATTTTTATCTTAAGTAGTATCATCATAAAACATTTAATCAAGGCACTAAACCTGTCAAAGTAGGTGAGTAATTTGAGTCATAGAGGTTTTTTAAATCCTTTTCTCTCATGTTGCAATTTTTTTCTTGCTCCTTGTATATAAATTTTGACCTGTGAATTTACCAGATCTTGCTGTAGTAGCAATAAGTAAATAATATATTCTCGAGTGACAATGTTCTAATGTTGGTAATCATGTATATTAATTAAATATTTTGGCTGGAGACCAACATGAACCTAGCAGCAAGAATGCCTCTTTCTGGTTTGTTCTGCCACAGGAAAGAAATCATTCTCAGGATGCATCTGTACTTAGTTATTTTAGCTCTTGCAGGCTTTCTAGATATTCCTCAATTCTATGTCAAGTGCTAATAATTAAAATGATTACAGAATGTCACACTTCACTTTCAGGGAGAAATTTGATCTTCTTCATAAGCAAGGAGAGCAGGGAACAACAAGGTATAACCTGGGAGGGCTACTGGGTGTCACCTCAGCGCTGGCCTCTCCCATGGCAGGGTGAAACAAGCACTAACCTTCTTGGTTCCCTTCCATCAGTACTGATGTGCTAGGCTCCCTTTGGTGGAGGCTTCTTGCTTCATTTTCCCAGACTCTTTGACCCTCAGGCTGCATGGAAGAACTTCTGCCTGCCTCAAGAGTTTCTTGCCCTGGTGACTGGTTCAGCTGGGCATCTCCTTGACTTTGGTTGTTTATGCCCTGCTGCTGTAGCTACAGAAGCCTTACTCCCTGTTGCCGACTGCCTCATACTCTCCAGCCCATTTGAACCAGGCTAGCTCTGTCCAGTCTCCCCCTAGGATCATAAGATAACACATACATCAGGGAGCAATGAAACCCAGTTGATAACTCAACTCTGAGTTGATAACTCAGAGTTATCTGTTGATAACTCAACAGATATTGCCATTTAAATTCTGGAAAATGACAAAAAAATCACAAAGTTGTGACTATTATCATTTATTCCAGACAAGGCTAAATTGGCTGAAGAAGAAGAAGAAGAAGAAGAAGAAGAAGAAGAAGAAGAAGAAGAAGAAGAAGAAGAAGAAGAAGAAGAAGAAGAAGGAAGAGGAAGGAGAGGAGAATAATTATCACAGAAGCAGAGCTGAGGATGCTGCTTTAAGAACCGAAGTAATAAATTTCCCACTATAGACTTCAAATAACATCTGTTGACTTAATTAGAGAGGAAATGCTTCAAGGATGAATTTCCTTCTCCAAAGTCCAGTGTCTTTTTAAACAGATGACAAAAAACAAACAATAGCTGGGGAGCAGGTGTGTGATGCTCTTAGGGTTGGCCTGCATTTGGCAAAACTCTGCCTATAGAGTGAAGCCATTAGAGATGTTGTCAGCAAGATTGATGATGCCACGCATTTGGAAACTGTCCTTGACAAATTTTATAAAAGGTGTAATTCTTCTCCAACGACACTCCATGGGGTTGTGGCTAAATGCAGCATACAACATCCCTGTTTGCAGAGACAAGGATTCGATTAGCTCAAGGAGGCACATCTGGATTGAATTAAGACAGGTCTGAAATAATTCTACTGAATTGTGTCACCACAGACAGTGGATAGCCAAGTGAAAAAGAGAAGCATACAGTGAGCTGAGAGTAAGGAGGGTCTCTAAACAACATCATGAACATCTATTGCGGGAATTCCCTTTCTATGGGGTGGGAACTGTTAATCCTGAGAGTCACCAGAGAAAACCCAATTCCACCATTTGGGGAAAAATGTAAAGTAAGCTTTAATAAATTTTCCATATGAATGCTGACCAAGAGGTGGACTTTGGTTGGGACTACTCCCTAGAATTTTCCAGCTGAATGGCTCCAGGACAGGGTTTATAAGGACAAACCTATAGGTACTTTCCCATGAGGCTCTATTATTTTTCCAAGAACAACAGCTCCCAGCCTTCCAGGAAGCTACCTGGTCTTTGGGTGGGTGGAGCTTACAGGTTAATTTGGGGCATTACAAAAATGAAAAAAACTTGGCCAGTGTTGAAAGAAGATAAGCCATAGAGATGGTAGCTTAGTCCCAGGACTGAAAAGCATAGGCAGTAAACTTGAATCCAGCTTGCTGTTCTAAGCGTGGACCTCAGTGTGAGGAGCTGGGCTGTATTACCATGTGCATACAAAGAAAGCCAAGAAATGCCTGCTTAGACTGGGAAAGTTTTTCCTTTCTTGGTAATTGATAACTAAAAACAGTAAGTTTAAACAGACACGTAATGAAATACAAACTCACTGAGATGTTTATGATGATGAAAAATCACTGAACTATGTCTGCATCGACTACAGTATCTGCTGGCATAGCCCTGTAGGTGGGAAGCTGCCTGCATACAACCCTTATGTGGCTAGAAGTATCTGATATGGTGCCAGTCAGTATAGAAGAAGCCAAAGCAGGAAGCTTGGAGCAATATATAGAGCTGGGGGCTGAAAAAAACATCCTCTTTCACTCTTTCTTTTACTGTCTTCCAAAACAAAACAACAAACAAACATACAGAACAAAAACAGATAATATTTGTGTTTCGTGTCTTGGAGAGCTTTTAAAGAGTCACCAAGTCCATTATATAAAAATTCCACAGGAATTCTTAAGAAGTGATTTCAAGTGTCCTTTCTGTCCTCTATGAATGCCTATTCTTTAGGAAATGGGAGCTTGAAAGAAACACCAGTTTGAAAGTCAGAGAGTAATAAGAAAAGTTGATCTTCAAAATTGAATTATTCTGACTTCTGACTCAGTGCTCCATTTGGAACGCTTTAGTAGGTATTCTCGATTTTAAAATGATCTGAAGGAAACTGACTTGGCTTAACTCCATGAGGGAAGTCCAAATTCAAGTGAAGGGTTAAGAGCCAATGAAGTCCCTGGAAGTTGTGACATCTGATTCAGTTGAGAAACAGGCAGAGCTTTTGAATCCTCCTAGAGCTGGGACAGGAAGTTCATACTAACTCCTAGGCTAGAAACACCATTGGTTTGAGAACATTTCTTTTCTTTTTTTTTTCTTTTTTTTTTTTTTTCGTTTCTCATTTTCACCTTTCCAGTTTCAGAACCAGCAGGTGGCCCAAATACAGGCTGTTATCTCAGGCAGAAAAGGTTTTAAAAAGAACAACAAACTTGTTCTTTTCAACAAAAAAAAAAAATCAAAGGATTTTCTAGGAACTATTAAAATTGCTGATGGAAAAACAGCACAAATACGTACACACAAAATAGACAACCCACAGGTCTCGCCCTCAAAAGATTAAGAGACAATTTATTTTGGAGCCAAATTAGAGTGAATATGGCCTGGGGACACAGATTATGTTACCCCCAAATTCCATGTCCCAAATTTGAAACGGCGTCATGAAGTTGTATTATTTTATTGAACAAAGAAAGCCATAAATCAAGGCATGCTTAAAATACATAGCTGGGTACATTTGGTAGCTACAGCAAGATGGAGGAATCTTTTCTATAGGCCTCAAACACTGTCTGATGATATCATTAGCTTTGGGGTTGGTGGAAGCCAGTGATCTGCTAAATTAATAGATTTGCAAAGTTTCCGGTTTTTTTTTTTAATCTATTAGTCACAGGATCCAATGCAGAGGTAGGCAAGAAATGGCCATTCTAGAGCTAAAGCTAGCTAGAGATTAGATAGCAGCCTCTAGACCTACAACTTTCTAACCCTGACACATCACTTCAATCTTAATAAAGACAAAGGGACTGGAGAGGCGGCTCAGCAGTTAAAAGCACTTGCTGCTCCTGCAGAGGGATCGAAGTTTAGTTCCCAGGACTCACATCAGGTCGCTCACAAACCCCTCCAGCTCACAGCAACTCCAATTCTAAAGCATCCAAGGCTCTCTGCTGGCCTTGCTGTACACCTGCAAGCATGTGCTGTACATCAGTGCAGGCACACACACAAGCCCGCTGCACAAAACTTCAAAGCATGTGCTGTACATCAGTGCAGGCACACACACAAGCCTGCTGCACAAAAATTCAAAGTAACAAATGAATGTTTAAAAGAAGAAAAGGAAAGAAACCCAGTCAAAGTTAAAAAAAAATAAGGTTAAAGGAAAACCCATGGACTATGTCTATGTTCCTCTGTACCAGACAAGGACATGGTCAAAGCGAGCCAAGGGAGAACATACTTACCATGCAAGGAGCTTTGCATTCCATTTCCATCATCATCATCACACACACACACACACACACACACACACACACACACACACGGGTTGGGGAGAATATAGTCAACCCCAAAGAAGGGTACAGAAACAATATAAATGGGCAGTGAGGCTTTAAGACCCACCTCAGAAGACAGGACAAGAAAGTCTTAGAAACCCTCATATTGCTTCTGCCATTTTCTACACCAACATAACAAGATGTGGTAGTTTGGGCACACTGTGTCTTGGATCCAGTAAAGTGGATTACAAGTAGTTTCGCTATGCTCACAGGGTCATAGCAATGCTGATATTGAAACTCTAGCTTTGCGTTCCATCCTCTTAGCCAGCATGAAGAGTACCATCTAATAGAAGGAAAATTAAAAAGTAGAAGTAATAGTATCAGTCATGAATGTCAAGAACAAGGCCAATAACGTGTGTGTCTATATGGCTACAACAATATCAATAAAACTATAACCATAACTACAGCTATAACTATATGTACATATTTATAAGCAGGGGCCTATGAGATTGGCTAATATATCAGAGGTTACGCAGCTCCACAGTCTTTGCTTTCAGGCTGGAGAGCTAGAGAAACCTATCTTTGTTCATCCAAGAAACTGCCAGGCTCAGAACAAGAGTGACAAGTGATACAGCCCCGACTAAGGCTAGAAGTCTGGAGGCTCCTAGGAGAGTTGCTTTTGTGAGTTCATGTTCAAAGACTGAAGGGTCCTGAGTCTGATGTGTACAGGTAAAGACATAAAACAATAAAAATACAAGCAAACAGACAGCACTCTAGAAGAGTGAAGTTGACATGTGCGTGCCAGTCTCCCTCTATGTTGTTCTTTCCACCCGGTCCCAAGCCTATTGGGCGGTGTTTCCTACACTCACCACAGGTTTTCTGCACTCAGATTTATTGACCCATATGTCAACTGTCTCCAGAAGCACACCTTACCAGTTTATACTCAGAGCATGCCATAACAGTTTTCTGGGTCTCTTCTAATCCTGACAGACCGATAACCAAGATTAACTATCATAACTCTCAGGGATGTTTGAGAACAAACTGTGGCTTTAAATCAAGACTAAGATACTCAAGAGAGGAATAAACATAGGTTGAGAAAAGTGCTCTTAGAGGTTAAAATGTGAGTCAGCGAAATTAAACATAATAGATTACCCTTATATGAAGGCGCACACCTGTAATCCCAGCACTTGGGAAGCCGGTGCAGAACTGGCGAATATCAGGTGAGCTAGGGAGGCAGAGCAAGACTCTGCCAATTCCACATCCTGTTCCTTGAAAAGAGAAGACAGACAGGAAAGAAGGAAGGGAGGGATGGATGGATGTAGAAGAAGAGGGAGGAAGAATATAAATATAAAACCTAGAAGACAGTCTGCCGAGGCTGCCAAGATAGTGGCTGTATGGACTTCAGCTCCCACCACAGATCTGTAGACAACAAATCAAACCACAGCTATTCCTGTGGCTGAGAGTCACTTCACTGCTTCTTTTTCTGCTGCTGCTACCTGGTGGCCTGATGCGGTGTTAGCCTGTGGTCCCTCATGTCACCCTAGAACACCACCTGACAGGAGCATCTTGCCTCCTTCTTCCACAGCCTCTTCTACCTCCTACCCTGGGGAATCTCTGCTGTGCTAAGGACAACTGTGACATCTGTGTGTTTATAGCCAGCAAGTACGGATGAGTTAGACTGTGGGGAGAATCTCTGAGCAAAAGCACCCTCCCAAAAGAAGAAGCCATTGGGGGATTACCCCCTTTTCCTTCAAAAGGACTGTGGAGAAGGGTGACTTTCAACTTCTTTCTTAAGCCATCCTGCAGAATTTGCAGTCAGCTCTTCATGAAGCTGTGGCCTTCTCCGTAGTTCTGTCTGTCCCTCTTTGCTTTGCTCCCCTTCTCTTGGACTACTGCTCTGTCACTAAACTCTTTTTATTTTTAATCTCTTAAACATCAGCATATTTATTTGTAAAACTGATACAATAATGACATCTGCCTCAAAGGGTGTTGAGTTCATTAAGTAAGATGAGAATGAGAAAGTCTTTACATAGTGCTTGATAAATAGAAATCACTCCAGGGATGTAATCTAATAGCATGAATAGCTCCATCTCTTGAGTCAGGGCCAATAAGTGTCTTTCCTTTACACCTGACTTAAAAAATACTTATTTTATGAGCATGAGGTCTTGCTTGCAGGTAGGCATATGCATCATGTCCATACCAACGGAGGCCAGAAGGCACTGGAGTCTTTGGAACCAGAGCTGCAGAAGTTTGTATGCCTCTGTGTGGGTGCTTTGAACTGAACCTAGAGTCTTTGCAAAAGCAGCAAGTGCTCTGAATCACTCTCTAACATCAAGTGGCTCTTTACTGGGACTCATTTTCATTGGAATTAAGACAATTCATTTACATTTTAATGTCTAGGTGTTCATGTCTAGGTGTTACTTCCAGTATGGCCACTGCCTGCATGGGTCACTGTGGGCCAGTCAGTTAAGTCTTCTGGAAATAAGCATATTGAAGTACCTCTGAAGGATTCCTGGAACTCTGAAAATCTCATATTTTGAGTTGTAGATTTGTTCTTCTTCTCTTTCCTTTTGTCCTCGCACTTTCTTCAGCAATGCAACATTCAGGGACTGGAGAGATGACTAAGAGGTTAAGAGTGGGTACTGCTCTTTCAGAGAACCCATGTCCAGTTCCCAGTGCAATATACATGCTTATAATGCTCAGTGACTTAAGTTCCAGGATATCGGATGCCCTCTTCTGACCTCTGCAAGTACCAGGCTCACACATCGTACACATACATAAAGGCAAACAGTCATGCACCAAAAATAAAAACAACTTTAAGAAAGTGATCTTCTTCAATGGGGTTGATGTTTTCTTGGAAATATAGTCTAGGACAGCCACCTTCAGAATTGTAAGACCCTGCTATGTACCCAGAAACTAAATGAAAACAAAAACAAACAAACAAACAAACAAAAACCTTGCTTAGACAGAGTAACAAGATATGAGAATATAAAGGAGAAAAATAATAGATCACTTGCAGAGGGAAGAGAAAAGCACACTGGCATCAGCATCCCAGAGGCTAGATGACAAGGGAATGAAAGGGCCACATTCATAATCAGCAAAACCACACCCTTTGAAAAAAAGGTATCTGGCAGTTTACTCCAGCAAAACTAGCACACAGCCAAAGAAATAACAGTTCAGTGATGCCAACCTGGAAGGACAAGAAAGAGAAGTTGTAAGATAAAGGGTGAGCATCCAGAAGACTCTGAAAGAACGACCCCAAATTCGAGTGGCATGCCAACAACAAAAGGCATTTGTTTTGCAGAGATCCAGCAGGCTGGGACTACCACAACATGGTAGCAGCCCCAAGGGGTGTTGAAATCCCCTTTTAAAGACAGAGAGGGGGATTCCTGCTGTGGCTATGTAACCTCAATTGGGATTGGCTGTTGCCCACAGAGGCTATGTGAGTCCAGTCAGGGTCAGGAACTGGCCTTTGCCTGTGACTACTATATGACTGATCAGGGCTTAGGGGCTTGTCAGACCAGTAGCTAAGCAACCTTCTCTCCCTAGGCCCATTGTCCTGGCTGAGCCAGTTTCTGTGTTTTTTTCCTGCAACTGAAGTTTCTTTTCCTGAGGAATGGAAAACTCAGGCCTGTTCTGTCTCAGCAAGAAAATGAAGCCTGTCACCAAGTTGGTTTGGCCAGGCTTATTTAGCCAGGCTCTCTCAAAAGGTATGCAGAAGACTAGACAAAGAGCTGGGCAGGAGGTGATCAGCATGAAGGACAGCAGTGAACAGAGAGGATACGAACTCAGAAAGATTATCTTTGGTACCAAATAGTAAAGAAACAAGGGAAAATAAAATTTTAGATAGTCCTAGAAACCCTTGACAAAACATACTAAAAAAAAAAAAAAAAAAAAAAAAAAAAAAGCCATTGTTTAAAGAATGTGAGATTATAATACTGCATAATTTCAAATTATTTGTACAATAAATAGAAAACAGAAGATAATGCAACTCACACACTTGAGAGGTAGAAGCGGGAGATCACCAGTTCAAAGCTCTCCAGGGGTGACTTCTAGATCCAATGGGGGATGGTCTGGGGCTATGCATCTAACACTAATTATTGGCCGCCAAGATCTGGTTGCTTCCCTGAGGGCGCATTCTCGTGTACATCTGTCTTTGTGTGAACCTTGCTCTGCTTAATTTAAAGTGTTTGGTAAGTAAAAGATGCTGAAGCTTGGGATTTGGCAGAAGAAAGCAAAGTGGAGTTTGGGGTGAGAAGGCTGGGGTTGAGGGACCATGAAAGGAAAGGGAAGAAAAGAGCTAGAAGATGAACTAAGAAGTTGCTGCAGAGGGAGAGATACAGCCAAGCAAGGATGACCTATTGGCAAGTAATATGGATAGCTGAGAGGTAGTTAAATAGCTTAACTCAATGATTTAAGCTTGTAGCATAAATCATAGTCTCTCTTTGTCAATTGTTTTGGAAGCTAGCAGGGTTAAAGAAAACTGTTGCTCTAATTAGATAAACTCCCTGCATAGGTCAACCTGGACAGCATAGAGAGAGCACATCTCAAACAACAAAACCATGAGTAAACAAAACAGGGGGACATTCACTTGACTTTGATGTTGGGAAATGTCCAATGACACCACAGGACTTGTGAGGTTGGAGGAGAAAGAGGTATTTCTGCCCACTAGTTAGCCCAACAGTAAAATGTGATGATATTTAATTGATGATGATGATGCATTCCTTTAGAGTGAACAGGATGCAAACAGAAAGATGGTAACAATAATTGCAATATCTGAGTGTCGTGAGTAAAAGTGGGAAGTGGGAAAGAAGGATGACATATTCTTACAGCTTTAGCCTAAGAAGTGGGAAGTTGAGATACCCTTTTTAAATTTGAGAGAGAGAGAGAGAGAGAGAGAGAGAGAGAGAGAGAGAGAGAAAGGCCTACTTGAAGTTACATGGATATACTACCAGGGGTAAATACTGGAAAACTCAGAGAGGTAGGGAGGTGATGAGTAGACAGTGGGCATCCATCGTCTGAAGCAGGAGTAGAAGTTGTGCTCGTGGTGGTTAAAATGGCACCTCCAATGTATGGTGTCCTGGCTAGGAACAGTGGGCAAAAGAACCCGGAAGGTTTTTCATAAATTTCAGGACTCTGTTTGCTGGGCATGTCTCACATTTACAAACAAATAGGAAGTTACTTTAAGAGCTGCCAGACTCTAGAAGGCAAATTAAACCACAGAAACTAATAGAATGCCTTCGGCCTAGAGCCCAACATGAAGTAAAGAGGAGGTAGCTAGGGCAGAATCACAAGGGGCTTTAAGAGGACAGTGGGGCAGTAAGGACACACAGAAGGCACAGGAAGGATAAAGCAAAATTCAGAGGCCTGCTTGGGAAATGACAGGAAGAGCATGCACTCCACTGCACCAAGCCTGAGAACCATTGATTAGTTTGATGAAGCCCTGGCCCGAACTTGGAAAACGCCTCTACTGAGACAGAACAAACAGAGAATAGAGCTGATTTTATTCAGTGAACTCTCCCCACCCGTGTCACATTCCCTAACGGCAAGAGAGACAGAAAGAAGGATTCATCCAAGATTGGCATTTGGCCAGACAGGCAAGAAAGGTAAGGGACAGGCATATTCTAGAAATGCAAGAGAAAGAATGAAAAGGCAGGTCAATTAGCAAAAGGTGCATTAATCAACAGCCAATTTTGCAAATGGTAAAAAGTATTTCAATTATGTAATAAGCAATTCTTTTAAATGCAAAGCAGAAATTGTGTGCAACTCAAGTAACCAGCAAAAGCATAGATTATGCTTACACCCAGTGGATTATTACCTCGGCCTAGAGGTAAGACCCACATGCTGTCTCCTAAAGCTGAGACTCAGATTCCAGCACATTCTTATCTTCACTCATGGAAAAGTAGACAAAGTCTAAACAGGGGGGCTTAGTTGGTGTAGAAGCCTCTTGGTTAGCTACCAGATAGATCCAGAAACATTGTCGAAGAGCTATGGAACTCCGTAGAGATGGAAAAGAGTCATGAAAACATGAATATTCTGGAAGAGGCTTGAGACCCATGGAAGCAACAAACTGGGCACTGTGAGAACTAGGCTCTGCTCTACTCAGCTTTTCTCCACTGGCATGTGGCAATTGCTTGGTCCTTTTCACAGCCGGTCCTGGTGGAATTTGAATGGTAGCTCAGGCTTAGAACTATGGTCTAAACTTATTTGGCAATAAGTCCAATAGCTGCTTCTGCCCAACGTCTTAAAACCTGGCAGTCTTGAACTTGACATGACATGACTGAACAGTTATATGAAATGAGAGAGCCACCCTTATGGGGTGTGACAGGTGATAGAGGGCACTTCTGAATGGAGTTGGCATCTTCTACCGTCCATGAATAGACGAAGTTGAAGTCTGTTTTGTGCCAGAGACTAATTCTGGCCTTATATTAAGGTTCTCTAGAAGAACAGAACTTATAGACTGATTATAAAGAAAGGGGATTTACTAGAACGGCTTATAGGCTATTGTCCTGCTAATCCAATAATGGCTGTCTCTGAAATGGAAGGTCCAAGAATTGTTGTAGAAAGTAAATATGGCTAATAATATTGATTATCAAATACCTATAATTATTGTGGTGGTTATTATTAACTCAAACTCACTACCATATCAATAAAAGACACAGACATCTGTTGTATTTTTTAAAGCCTTGTTTCACTTGGTGATGTACAGATATTACCCCCAAATCTACCTTGTTATCTCTCCATAGAGATGACATCCCATCACATTTGCTTTAATCATTCTGGGCTACTTCACATCCAATGTCTCCATTAATACTTGAACATGCTTTCCACCTAGGCTGATTCTCTCCATGCCAATTTCAGAGTCCTTCCTCCTGGCCCTCTTGGTTCTTTCCCATCCCATGGTGACTCTGCATCCTTCTTTTTCCTCTACTTGTCTCTCTTCTTCTTGAGATTCCTTCTATCTTCAAAGCCCTCAAATCTTAGCTTCTCCTCTCACTTCTGCCTGCCCAGGTGCATAGGCCTTGTATTTTGCCAATCAGTGACAAGTCTGGAGGCAGGGTTACACAGCAACATTTGGGGTATATGACAGTTTGTTCTTGTAAGGGACAGCAAGCAGAACTTGGGGAGCAAAATAATTAAGAATCAAATACAAAGCACCAGACCATGCTGTTAGAAAAAAGCCAGTAGATGTTCAGTTCATGAGGCTGGTCTTCAGTACACACTGGAATCCACAAGAAGTAGGTTCTAATGTCACTGAAGGAAGGGCAGCAGTGACAGCAGCAGACAGAGAACCGTCTGCTTCCTCCGTGTCCTTTATATAGGCTGACATTAGAAGGTGTGGTCCAGATAAAACGTGGATCTTCCCACCTCAAAGGTTTAGATTAAAAATAGGTCTTTCCCAGTGGACTTGGGGAGGAGCAGGCATGAAGAAGGGGTAGGAAGGGTGGGACCGGGAGGGGAGGAGGGAGGGGCTTATGGGGGGATACAAAGTAAATAAAGTGTAAATAATAATAATAATAAAAAATGTGAAGAAAAAAAAAAGGGGGGGTCTTCCCACTTTAAATGATAAACAAACAAATCCTTCCCAGGTGAACCCAACCACTTAGAATTCAGTTAATTCTAGTTGTAGACTGGTTGACTACACTGGCCTTTTGGTTTGCTGCTGTGATCATTTACATAAACACTGTGTACCAATGTATTTACATATGAGTTTTGTGGTAAAGGAGGAGTTTGGAGGAGGAGACTGCGCCTGACCCTGGCTGCCAGAGGCCTCCAGATCTGTGTGGCAGCTTTCACTGGGCAGATTTCGCTCCTGAAATCATTGCCCAGCTATTGACTATATTTGCTACCTTGCATTCTGAACTGCAATAATGAGACACACACACCTTTGCTTGCTTCTCTGTTCACTGGAGTATTTGTTTGGATTGTTTTCTGCCCTGAACTTTGATCTCAACATGACAGGTGGAAAACCAAATAGGGACAAGGCCTATTTCCTTTTTCTCTAAACCTCACTTTACTTTAACTGAATCTTCCTTTGAGATGTTTTTAAAAATTATTATTGTTTTTCATTTTGAACCAGAGTTATTTATTTGAATGTCATCTTTCATCTTGGGCTGTTGGTCAGACATTTCAAAAATGGCTGTTGTGTGTATTTCGATATGAAAATGTGGTTTTTTGGAGTTCCTCAGAGAGAACTTTTTTAAAAAGCAGAGTTGGTTACACCAATAAAATTTAGAAGTTGTCCCCCTACAAACACAGGAATCTGACTTTTTTTCTAATATTAGAACATCTACAGTATTGAGAGCCCAATTATCGATTATCTCTTTTAGGTTAAGTAAGGCCTTAACTTAACTCCAGTGTGTGTGTGTGTTTCCACTGCCACCATAAATATGTGAGATAACTTGACTAACAAAGAGAAAAGTTTGGCTTTGCTTGTGGTTTTAGGATTCTAGTCCATGGTTGGTTGGTTGGTGTCAATGCTTTAGGCCTTTGTCCACAGAGTCAAATCCTAAAACAAACCCCTTATTTTATTAAAGCCAGAAACCAAAAAGAAAGACATTAAAGAGCCAGGCTCCCACTATGCTCTTTAAGGTCATGTGCTAAATATCTAGAAAACCTCCCACTAAGCCCCATTTCCTGAAGGTTTCATCATTTTTCCATTGACACCACTGGTTGCACATCAAGTTCCACGTGAGTCTTTGGAGAACACATCAAAACAATAGCAGCACAGCTGTAACCACTAATGGCTTTGACCATTGAGAAGTTCTGAGGCTGGCTTAGGAGAAAGGGATTGTGTACAAAATGTCAAACAGGTCCAGTAATACTTAAAGGATGCTAAGCGGCAGTTGGAAATAAAGAAGAAGCAAAAACTCCAAGGAAAACATAGTAAAGCAGGGTGAGTTCATGCCTGTGGTCTCAGGCATTTGGCAAGCTGAGGCAGAAGGATTGAATGTTGAGGGTCAGCCTAGGATAAACAGTGTAGCTCCTGGCCAGCCTTGGCTACATAATGAGATTCCCACACTAAACATCAAACAATGTTGATTAAAAAATAAGCATGTCTTGACATAATAGTAGTTCTGACCCTCAGGGTAGTCATGATGTTTTATGGGGCTGGCTTGGTGTTCAACCAGATGGCCCTGTTAGCTGGTGTTAAAGTTACTTTATAAAACTGTATGTTTCTCAGTTTCTCTCTGAACCCAGCTATCACACAAATAACTGAGACTCTTTTACATTTGTTTAATCTAAGCTTCACAACAGAACAACTGAGAAGTTATTACTCTATTCCTAATCCTCTACGCTAATCTCGTTCCCTCCCAGCTAATCAGGTACATCTCAGAGATACTTGCACTTTGTAGCTTTGCTTGCTCTAGCCCCTCTCACGATGTCAGCTAGACTTACTCTGTAGCAGAATCCCCTTTAAAACAATAGCAAATATCTATCACCCATAGAATGACCGTCCAACCCCCTCTTGAAAATGGGGCATAGTTTTCTTAAATTGCTTCTTGCTGATTTGAGACATAGGGGTTTTTTTTTGGGGGGGGGGACTGGAGGGAGGGCAAGAAAATTGGAATGATGTCCAGTCTTGGGAAAGTGAGCTGTAACTTTTGCCGTCCAGTCTCTGCATTCTGAGAAAGCTCAGAGCTTAAATGAAGCCCTGACTGGGACAGTCTGATGATGGATGGAAGGTCTAGCTAGCTGTTTTGAAACTGTTCCTGATGCAGATATTTGAGGAATGTTATTGATGCCGTCTGTGGGTTGGATCACTTGGGCTACTTCTCTTGACTTTTTTTTTTTTTTTGGTGTCTGTTCCTCTTGCTCTGCAAAATATTAACTTTCAAAGGTATTGTTCATTTTTTTTATTAATATATGTATGGGCCATGCCCTGAGCACCTTTCAGTTAAAGATGATTTCTCCTCTCTGAGCAGGTAAAGCATCTGTTAGTCTATGTGTGTTCCTTTGGACTGTATAACCAAACTTTAAAATAAATTTTTTTTTATCTATGCCATTTAAAAGAATGGTATAATAAATAAATAAATAATTTATAGGCAGATATTTATTGGCCATGTACATTTGAAGTCCTGTCTGGAGACATTTTCACATCTCAGTCAGTCTCAGCTATTCCCATGTGGAGAGGTCAGCAATTATGTTACCCATCCTGTTTTGTCTTCTTGATTTTCTTTCTTCTGTCTGCAGGCAAGAGCTACAGGAGGACTCCTCCTGTCAAACCTTATTTCCAACAGTTTCGATGGCATACATAGCTTTTTGTTTTCTGTTGAGACACGAGCATATTCTCCTTCCCAACCCATTTCCTGTCTTCCATTTTGGAATTAGCATCATTATATGCTGATCTAATTCTTTTCTAAAATTCAATGTGTCTTAGCAGGTCTGCTACTTTTCTCATTTCAAAAATTTAAAAACAACAAATCATTATTCAATCTATTTGGGGGAGATATTATATTCCTCTTCTGTCTTATGACCACCTTTTTAAAATTATAGTTAGATCTTTCCATAATTGTTTGACCTATAGGATTATAATTTATTATCTGTGACAGGTTTCATGTCATAATGTCTAAAAATTGTTATATTCCAGTGGATACACATTTGCTATCCAAGGTCAGCAAGGCAGAGGAAGGCACTAAAGCCCATGTCCTTGTTGGAGCCCACCCACAGTGATGTCTCATGTGCAGCTCTGCAGAATAATTTCTTTGACCAACTAACCATGCAACGTGGTTGGTCCTATTATTCTGAGAACACTGTCTCAGTGAATCACGTACAGCAGTGTCTCAGTAAACCATGCTGTGGGAAACCCACCCTAAGATACAGTTAGGACAGAATTAGGTGGTGTAAAAGTTGAGAAATGCCTAGTGGTGGAGACACGGTGTCTGGGAGCTGCTTCCTGCATCAGTCTCTTCCAGATCAAGATTTCGACTCCTCAGCACCAGGTCTGGCATTCACAAAGTGTGCAACATATTTTATTTTTATCTGTCAAATGAATTTGCATCACAGCACCTGCCCGAGGCACAAAACAGGGACCCAGAAAGGTTGTTATAGCAGCTAGAAATTCAGATCTCTTACAGGGAAGGAAGCAATTCAAGAAAGAGCCAATAATTAGTGTCAAGTGCAAATGAAATCTGACTCTTTTCAATGTAAAGCAGCCAGCATTTGTCTTTATCTCAATTAAGTACCTAATTCTCATTACTCTTAATCAATGAGTTACGATCTTCTAGTAATGTCTGGGCACAATTCCAGTTAGTGAGTTTTGTTCACTGCTAGGAAGTAGGGTTGATGGGAAAAGAAGATGAATGCTAAGTTAAAGGAGTATTTGCTGATTTTATTTTTCTGTGACAAATACTAGAACAAGCCACTGAGATTCTCAGACTAAGAAAGTAAACATACACCAAAGAGGACATCAATACTCATCTTCATCAAAATATTGTATGTTTTAAAAATCTAAATAAGGAAAACAGACATAGTATTGAGGTAATCCAAAGGTGAGTTTGTTTATCTTTTTATAGTCTTTTTTTTAATAGTTTGATATTATAATGTAATTAAGTCATGTCCTTCCTTTCCTCTCTCTAAGCCCTCACATATACCTTTGCCTTCCCCCTTTCAAATTCATGGACTCATCATCAATTGTTGTTACAAACACATACATATATGTGTGTATATTTATATGTCTTTTAGTAAATAAGTACAACCGTCCCAACCTGTATCATGTTAGCTTATGTGTGTTTTCAGAGATGACCATTTGCTATTGCATATAAATATAGGTCTTCATTATCTAAAGGAAGGTGGTTTTAGCTGCTTTCAACTCCAGTTGTCTAGTTTCATTCCATACACTGTGCCCATAGATCTTTTTTTAAGATGTATTTATTTATTTATTGTGGATACAGTGTTCAGTCTCTACGTACAACTGAACACCAGAAGAGGGCACCAGATCTCATTATAGATGGTTGTGAGCCATCGTGTGGTTGCTGGGAATTGAACTCGGAACTTTTGGAAGAGCAGCCAGCGCTCTTAACCTCTGAGCCATCTCTCCAACCCTTCTAGATCTTTATAACACGCTAACCACCCTCTTCCTGTTATGTGTTTTTACTTTCCAAACATTTATAGGCTGCCTGCCATCATTCCTTCCTCATCTTTTCAAAAATATGCACATATTTTATAACTACAATTCTTCTCAGGAATCAGTTTTCTCAATATTAAGCTGCTTTTCTTAGTTCTATATTCAATTTGTCTTCATATTTTGATATAGTGCTAATCAAAGAAAATGAGATATTTCAGGCACAATTTATCCAATGGTTGTTTGAAAAGTGTATAAACCTTCATCATCCTTGTTAGAATTCATGGTAAGAATTTACCGGTAAGCTTTGAGAATTCATAAATAATTCCACATATGATATCCAAAAATTTCCATGCCACTTCTACTTTATCAGTAATCAGGGGAAAAGTAGGAATTAAATTAATTTAGAATATATTCCTGCATTTTATTTATTATACAATATTGAACTAAATCTCATCTTATTTATATCCATAAACTATCATTACTCCTCATTGTTCTTCCAAATGGGGAAAATCTAGAAACTTAAAAGATACTAGTTTTAGTGCAGACTGTTCAAAGGGATAGTGAATTCTTTCAAACTTTACCCTTTTTTTTTGTTTTTGTTTGTTTTGTTTTGTTTTGTTTTGTTTTGTTTTTGACACAGAGTTTTCTCTGTGTAGCCTGCTTTGTAGATCAGGCTGGCCTCGAACTCACAAAGATCTGCTTGCCTCTGCCTCCTGAGTGCTGGGATGACAGGCATGTGCCACTGTGCCCAGCACAAACTTCACTTTTAATCTTTCAACAGAATGCCTTCTTTTCTATAGCATTTTAGCTGACCACACAGTGTCATTATTATGGCAGTTCAATTATGTGACTCTTTCGCTTATAATTTGAGACTTGAGAATCTTAGTGTTGTCTTGAGACTTTAAAAACTTTTATTTACATATTTTTATTTGTGTGAGTTAAAGGGTAGTGAGAGAGAATAGTTTGAGAAAGTTGATTCTCTTCTTCCTTGTCTCAGGGGTCCAGCTTCTTCTTCTTTTTTTTTTTTTTTTTTAATATTAGTTACAGTTTGTTAACTTTGTATCCCTGCTGTATCCCTCTCCCTCTTTCCCTCCCAATCTCACCCTCCCTCCTCATCTCCTCCCTGCCCCACTGATAGGGGAGGATATCCTCTCCTTTCATTTGATCTTGGTTTTTCAGGTATCTTCAGGACTGGCTGCAAAGTCCTCCTATGTGGCCTAGCAGGGCTGCTCCTCCCTGGGGCAGTGGGGGACAGATCAAAGCTTAACAAAGGCTTTACCCACTGAGATATCCTGCCAACCCTGATATTATCTTGTGTGTGTGTGTGTGTGTGTGTGTGTGTGTGTGTGTGTGTAATAGATATTGTATACCCATAATATGAAATGTCCAGTGTTTCCTTCCTCAAATAATTGTTTCACTGACTATATCCAATATTTATATATTGTTAAGTTTTGAAATAAATTTAATATCCCTTCTTAATATAAATATTCATTTGTCTCACTGTTGCCTAAATGGCACTAATGCTGGTGTGGCTCCTGAAGAGCCCATTCAGCTCTGTGATTTCCATGTTTCCCGAGCACCTTGCTTGTCTGTGAAGCCTTTTGAGGGGTCCCCAGGTAATTAATTGTTCTGTTGTTGTTTTAATTTATATCTCTATGAGAGTACTTGTTTTACTCAAAGACACATTATTTGTTCATCACTGTCTTCCACACTTCAACGTGTGAGCTTTTTTTCCCCCTGCCTAGTGACTCTCAGAGGGATCTTAGTTACCAAATGTTGAGTAGTAGCAGATCAGGGTTTTATACAGAAAACATCTGGGGCGTCAACACCATCAGGAAGTAGCAGATGCAACCTAAGAGTGCACTTTAGAGTAAACACGGTCCTTTATTTAGACGGTTCATCTGGGATAACTTTGGGTAAACGGGGAAGGATCATGGAAAGCTGTTCTGTGGCCCAGACAGGGTTCTCTGGAGGAAGTAAAGATGGTGAGGTTTGGAATGACATGACACAGTGACACAAAAGAGTCATATCATAGGTGACAAAAAACTCACTCCTGGGCTCATGGTATCATCCACAGGAGTCACTTATTCCCCTCTTAATATTTGCCTAATATTTACACCAAGCAGGGAAGAGACATTTCTTTACTTGCATAAAATATCCTTTCCTATCTTGACTCAATATAAATAAAATAGAAAAGAAATAGAAACCACCCCAGGAACCTCACACTGAATGACTTGCACAAAAAGTATTAGTTTTCTAAAAGTATTGTGGGACCAGCAGGATGGATAAGTGGGCATACGTACTTTATGCCAAGCCTGACAACCTGAGTTTTATCCTTGGAAACCACGTAGTAGAAAAAGAGATTCATCTCTGATCATGGTACCTAAGATCTTCACAAGTGTGCCAGGATAAATGTGCACACACAGTCAGTCAATCAATAAATGTGAAAGTGTTGGAAAGCCTAAAAACAGAGCACAAGACATGGAAAGTAAAAGCAGAGACTACGAGTCCTGGCTGGAAACACACAATGGAAACCTAGGAAGTCACTCACCCAGGGACACTGCTAGAGGCAGAAACCACACCATTGCCAATTTTGTTATAGAATTCCTGTAACACTGAAGGCCTTGAAAGCTACAAGTATTGCTTAGTGATTGAATGTTAGCCTAGCAGAAACTAATGTAGAATTTTAACCCAGCAACATGGCTGCTCTGATCACATCCAAAAACCTTCTTGGTCTGTGTGATCCAGCTGGAATGCAGACCCAGATACACCACACCTTTAATCACTATGCTGAACTACAGACACCCCTTTGTACTCGCCTTTAATATCAAACAATGTTGGCAAAGTTAGTTTGTAGAAGAGGACAGTCAGTTTTGAAACTGATGTCTAATTGAGGGGCAAAAAAGGTGATAAATCAGAAAGATTTGAAAAAATGAGCCACAGATAAGATATGCCCAACTCTCAAGAGAACAGCACAGGAAAGAGAAGCCACTTAAGAGAGCAGGGCAGAGAGAGAGAGAGAGAGAGAGAGAGAGAGAGAGAGAGAAAGAGAGAGAGAGAGAGAAGGCAGTTTTACCAGGACAGTTTTACAGACACAGACAGGTTGCAAATGAAGATAGCACAATCCAGGGAATGAAAAGGAACCAGAAGATTAGAGCAGATTGCCAGAGTTAGTTTGAGGCCAAGCAGGCAATTCATTCAGAAGTCTAGAGAAACTAGTTTGAATCAGCCAGTATGGAAGGTTAGTTGGTAGGGAGGGTAGACGCTTCCATGCCTAGGCCTAAGGATAGTTAGAACAGAGAAACGTTATGGGCTCAGCTTAAGCAGTGTATTCTCACAGCCTGGAGAGGCATTTGAGCCAGAACAGCTTAGTTGAACCAACCAGCCAGAGTTCAGAAAGAACTAAAAAGGGTAAGCTTATTTATCAGAGACAACAATTACATCAGGGGAATAAAAGTTACTTTTACATATGAAGCCTTGGCCTTAGTCTCCAGCATTGCAAAACATTGTCAACCTGAGGAAGACAGTGAAGGCCTAGGAGGGTGCAGCTGACTGATTTACTGCTACTTTTCTGCTGGGAACTTCAGCTGTGTCACAACTATAGGCAGTCCTTTAAGCCTGAGGCCACTCACTGCTGTAACACAGAGTTTTAAAACAAGAAGAAAAGAAAAAAGTACAGGCCTCTCTATTGCTGTATCTTTCCAATATCCTGTGGTTGCTTCTTTGTGGAAGATTCCTTACTCAGAAGCCTTTTGGCTGGGAAATATGGGGAATTTAATCTTCTTTGTTTCAACCCTAAAGCACGAAAGGACAGAAAGAAAGCCAGTTGGGTGACAAGTGAGTGTCACACATGCATAGTCAGCCAAATCCTTGACACAATTCTAATTCTGTACCTTCCCATCCATCCAGGAAATGAATGTAGCATGCTGAAGTCAAATATCAGTAGACCATTTTACTACCTGGAAAAATTAGTTTTCCATCTTTATATCTTCTAGATATTTGTCTAGTATTTCCTATTCTGAATTCTGTAGCACACATCTGAAGAAAAGGTCCAAGAACAAATGAGGTTTGGAAAATGAACACTTTATACATCCCTCCTTTAATTTCACACTTTAGGTTAGAACGTAAAGACTGGAAACCCATCAATTCGGGAGCATATTGGACTTTGCAGTGGTGTGCTGTAGTGAACACAGTGGTCATAGTTTCTGATACTTGGAGTTTAGGGTGGAGAGACAGAGAATAAAGTGTGTGTGTGTGTGTGTGTGTGTGTGTGTGTGTGTGTGTGTGTGTGTGTGTGT
>NW_026585580.1:2288656-2288966 GCF_907164565.1 Psammomys obesus | reverse complement strand
TGTGTGTGTGTGTGTGTGTGTGTGTGTGTGTGTGTGTGTGTGTGTGTTCACTGAAGGAGAGTGGAGCGGTAGAAAGTTTAAAGGAGCACCCTAATGAGAAAACATGGTCAGGGCATACATACCCTTTGAGGACGGCTGAGACCTAAACAGGCAGATGGCATCAGCCATGCTCAGGGGCCTCAGGAGCCCATGAATCAGACTCAATTAGCAAACTGTTCCCGGATCCTAATTAGTTCCATCGAGAGTAAACATTGTAACTTATAAAGCAATTTGTCTATTAAATCTGAAGCTAAAAGTCTTTCATTTTTTT
>NW_026585580.1:2235236-2288646 GCF_907164565.1 Psammomys obesus | reverse complement strand
AAAAAAAAAAAAACACCAAGATGGAAATGTCAACAGATTAAAAGAACCATGAGCCTTCATGGTCATGATCTAAAACAGGTCTCTTTAGTCCTAAATAGTGAATGGCACAAAAATGTATGTAACTATAAGGATGGAGACATACCAATCTTCTATTTACTCTATTAATCAATAGCCAATGATCTTCATTGAAAGGAGGAGAAAGCCATGGGAAATAATGACTTCAAATGTGAAGGGCCACAGTCAGATCCTTACCGAGCTAATAAACTTGTGTATGCCTATTGCTCAGGGCTGGGTAAGAGTCTGTGTCTCTTTGGAAGGATCTCTTAAGATATTCCTGCTTTATTAAACAAAACAAAACAAAACAAAACAAAACAGAACACAAAACAGTTGATTCATAATAACTGTGATAACACACTTAAAAAGAGAGTAAACCTCCACCTGAGGGGGGTACAGCCTTACCAGTCCACAGAGGAAGACAAAGAAGCCAGTCCTGATGAAACCAGATAGACTAAGGTCAGATGAAGGGGAGGAGGACCTCCCAAAATCATTGGACTGGGGGAGGGGCATAGGAGAAGAGGGAGGGAGGGAGGATGGGATTGGGAGGGGTTGGGGAGGGAGTTACAGTTGGGATACAAAGTGAATAAACTGTAATTAATACAATTTAAAAAAAATTAAAAAAGTGTAAAGGTGAATTCTGAAACTATTTCCCCAGCCCAATCTAAAGACTATACATAGATTCCTCCTCTCTTGGTGTGTGTGTGTGTGTGTGTGTGTGTGTGTGTGTGTGTGTGTTGCTAGCAATGATATTAGGATACTGAGCATCATAGCAAGTGATCTGCTACTAAACTGTGTCTTCAACTCCATAGATTACATTGTTAATTTTTTATGGAAGCAAAAATTAGTAGCTCTGATTAGTAAAAGCTTTACATGAAGTGGGACTATTCCAATAACTCTCAACTAGAAGACAGGAGTGGTGACAAGTCACAGAACTAACAGTAACACTGCCCGTGCCTGTTACAACTGACTTTTACACCCTCACTGTCTTTACCCTGCTCTGTGGCTCTTCTGTATTTGGCTCCATCAGCTAGTAAAGCTGTGTCAGGGAGGTCACCATAGTGAGGGTTCTATGTCCCTTCTCTGATCTGGACTCAACCTTATATAACTTTGGTCTTTGCTGGACTCCTGTTCCTGGAGCATGTCATCTGGTTTCTTATCGGGTCTCTTTACTCCCTTTTCCCTAGCCACTCTGTACTTTATAGTGCCATGCCCTCAGAGTCCGCAGAGCATCAGCTCTGAATACACAAATATCTGCTAACCTGCTAATGGAGATCACCTGCGTATCAGGTCTAACAGCCTGACGCAGAATTCACGTTCTTTTAATTCTGTTCTTCCCATGTTTATAATAGTCTCTATATTCTCTCAGTCTTTTTAATGGAAAAATGTGACTATAATCATGTTTTTATTATCTCTCATTTCTATATTTAAGCACTCATCTAATTGAATCTATTGCATGATAATGATTTAAAAATTTCATCCCTAGTACCACCTCCTGAATTTAGGAAGACTGGATTATACCAATAGCCTGTCTGCTAGAATCTTAAAGCTTGCATTCTTTAAGAGATGTTGATCTATTTCTTACTATCTGCCAACCTTGTGCTAGTAGCTGGGGAATAAAGAGATTAGACCAGCCTTCTTCTAGGAACGCACAGTATTTCGGGAAAGAAGTATGAGAACTTAATTCACCCGTGTGTTGCTTTTAGTTGCTGGAGATGGGCAAAATGAGTTAAGAAAGTGCAAATAGAGAAGGTGGTTTAGAGGCGAAGGGTTAGAGTTGTATATGGTTTTCTCAGGCAGAGTTATGTTTTATACGCTTTTTAGTTCAGGAAATATTACGTCACAGAGACTAAGATTTGCAGAGTGCTTAGCTGTCCATTGATCATGGACGTGAGGTAGACAGTTGATAGACAAGAGGCTAGAATGTGGTTTAGGCCAGATAACGAACTGCTCAACAAAACAGGGCTGTGTTCTGCAGCGCTGGAATGAGCAATTTCAGCTCCTACAATGACTAAACACTAATGTCCAAGTAGACTCAAGAAACTAATATTGAGTGTATTTTCTACAGTTCCTTTGATGTTGCTTTATTTCTGTCCCTGGTATTGGTGCCCTTTAGCCAAAGTCCTTCGAATAATAATGGAAGCATGCTTACAGCTTACCTCCACCATTTAATTAACTATCTTTTTACCTTTCTTCTGAGAGTCAAATAAGACTGGCAATACAATACAAGATATGTGCAAACATCCTAGAAAATAATGTATGAATGCAAATACTTTGCTTTTTTGTTTTTCATTTTTACTAAATTCTTGATAAAGTCTCCATGTCCAGACTTTGCTTGTTTGCTGCTTTACGGTTACTAGGCAGGTGGAAAGGTATCTCCAGATGGGACCAGCCCCAGGTAACATCCTGAGTGATGCATCATTTCCCCTGTAAAGGATATAATGGAACTAGATGCAGCACTCACCATTGCACTGGATGTGCAGAGATGGCAAACAAAGCCCTCCAGTCAGTCAGCGCAGAAGGAGATCCTGTGCCTCCTCAGCGGGTCAGCGGCTCCTCAAATCATTGAAGTCCTTCACATAGGCAGAAAGCCTAAGAGCAAGGCTGCTATTACCTATTTTCTCAAGAGGAAAACGGATATATTGTTTCCAGAATTTTAGAACAAGCTTTTATTGGGTTTGAAAGTGTTCTTTCATGTTTTAAAACATATTCCTTGCTTTGACCCAAGAATATCACATAGACTTTCTGTAATTTGCCCCCAGATATGTAGTAACTGTATAATTTTAACCTCTGTCAGTAATTCTTGGCATGTGGCGTGTGAAGTCTACTGATTGATTTCTGAAGGTTTTCAGGCCTCCTGAGTGGTTGCCCATTTTGAGTAAGATGTACATTTTAGCATTAGCTCCATATCTTTTTATCAAAATTCAAATGGATCTTTTAACCTACTAGACTAAGAGCCTTGATAAATCTTTTGAGAACTAGGGCATAGATCATTAAATTTGCTAAAAAAATTATTCAGAGTAAGAATGGATGACATTACTGTAGAGTCAATAAATACAAACATTTATTTATAAAATGTTAAAACTGATGTTCACGAATTTGTAAATATTTTCCCAAGGTCATTAACATGGAACAATATAATTTAGATTTAACTGTACATTATCTTCTTCGGAGTGCTCTCTCTCACATTTTTATTTTTAACTTTAAATTTTAAGTTAAAATACAATTACATCATTTCATTCTTCCAGCCCCGCCCATATCTCCTCCTTATTCCCTCTCCCTCTCAAATTCATGGCCTATTTTTCAATTGTTATTGTTATGTATATAAATGCAACCTCAGGAGTCCACTTAGTGTTGCTTGTGTGTATATAAAATTAGAATAGATTTGTAGGTAGTGCAAGGAACTCTCTGTACTATAAAATGTCTTACAACCAAATGACAAGGGTGATAATAAAAATAATTCTACAGGAAACTGAACATTCCTAAATTCATAGGCCAAATATTAGGAGTATCAAACCAATATAGAAGAAATGTACACTCTGTGCTACCACTACTTCTTATGCAATTAGAGCATGCAAACTGTGTCTTAAAATCTTGAATAATGGGGCTGGAGAAATGGCTCAGAGGTTAAGAGCACTATCTGCTTTTTTAAAGGTCCTGAGTTCAATTCCCAGCAACCACATGGTGGTTCACAGTCATCTATAATGAGATCTGATATCTTCTTCTGGTCTGCAGGCATACATGCAGACAGAACACTGTATACGTAACAAATAAATCTTTAAAAAAATCCTGAATAATGTGAATGTTGTGATTAGTTTTTGTCAACTTCACACAAGCCAAGGTATACCTACAAAGTGGGAATCTTAAAAAGACTTTGCTCTATCAGATTGGCCTATGTGAGGCATTTTCTTGATTGGTAAGTGACAGAAGGTGTTAGTTCAATATAGGTGGTGGCATTCCTGTGCAGGTGGGATGATGCTGCGTCAGAAAGGTAGCTGAACAAACCAGAAGAGCACACCTGTAAGCATCATTCATCAAGTAGAGTCTGCTTCAAGCTCCTGTCTGAAACTTCTGACTTGGTGTCCCCTGATGATGGACTATAACCTCTAAGCCAAATAAATGCCTTCACCCTCAAGTTGGTATTGGCTAGCATTTTATCCTAAGACAAATCAACTAATACATTGAGCTTACTGACTTAAGTCAGAAGTATTTAGTATGTTAGGCAATTTTAAACTGAATGTGAGTTTTTTTGTTTGTTTGTTCAAATGAAGTATTCTTGGTATTATGGAACCTTAATCTGTAATCCTCAGAACAGTTTTGTTTTTTCTTCCATGGGGCAGCTAATTTCTTTATAGGCTGACTAAAGAAAGGTGCTTCAGTTAGCCTGAGATAGCTTTGCTTTGACTACAGCAAATGGACAGCTTTGTTTTACATCTTTGTTTAAGCTTATCATGGCATCTAAACCTTATCCTTTATTTTGGTGATTTACAAAAGATTTTGGAACAATTTATTTTGTTAGAGAACCAAAGTGCCCTCTACTGTTTATTTTCTGCCATTACAGTTGAATGTCTGGTAAGTACTTTTAGATGCTCTTTAGAAATTTATTTCTGATAAACTGTGGATATTTGTGGAAAAGTAAACTTCTGAATCAAATTCTGTGATGTATTTACACACATCTTATAATTTGATCACTAAATAGAACCCAAGTATTTGCCTTGGTGGTTTTCAATAACGCATTTTATGTTACCTTGGATACAAACACTTTCAACTTCACTTCACCTTCTACATCCTACTTCCTGTGTTTAATACATTTAGAAACAAAAAGAACAAGTGTTCCCAGTTCAAATTTCTAGAAACATTAAATCGTGAAATGTAAATTATGATTTTTCTCAATACAATCAAGTAAATTTATCGAAAAAAATTTATTAGAAAGTCATGTGGTTCAAAAAAACTACAGAAAATTAGGTAATGCTGAGAATGGGAGAAATAGTCTTCCCAGGAAAGAGCACACTATACACGAACTATTATCCAGTTCCAAATGGTTAGCTCTGAAAGCATAATACAAGTAACAATACAGACTGATCAGCTTGTACATACATACATATATATATGTGTGTGTGCATCTCTCTCTCTCTCTATATATATATATATATATATATATATATGTATATATGTGCATATAACAACAATGAATGGAAAAAGAGGCCATGATTTTAAATAAATCAGCAACAGTGGGTCTATAGGAGGAGGAAGGATATGGGAAAATAATGTAATTATATCCTAATCTCAAAAATGACAATTTAAAAAGATGTCACTTGATTGTCATTCTGAGCAACTTAGAATTGTCTTACAAGGTTACATTTGCTTATTGTAAAGCTTATTTATTTACCAATAATATTAGCTTCCTCTCTAAAGAATCCCAAGTTATCTCAGATTTATTTCATCTGCACTGTATTAGCAGCATGATGTGCAGAGTAAATAAATATCTCCTGGTCTTAAAATTTCAGCCAGCTAACACTTAAAGGCCCAGGATTAGGAGAAAATAGTCTTTCAGAAGCTCATAAATCTAATTAATTCAGAGGCATTCTCTCTTTCTCACTCTTTTTCATAGGACTCACATCATTGCCA
This sequence comes from Psammomys obesus, assembly GCF_907164565.1. Classification (NCBI taxonomy): domain Eukaryota; kingdom Metazoa; phylum Chordata; class Mammalia; order Rodentia; family Muridae; genus Psammomys; species Psammomys obesus. Next base: position 2,282,964 of record NW_026585580.1, on the reverse strand, counting down.
AGCCTTAATTTTTTTTTTCTAGCTGTTGGGAGCTTTCTAGTTCTTCCACAAAGAGACAAATCTTGGCTGCTGGCCTTCTGGCATCTGCTAATATTTTCATAGACCTAGACTGAACTTAAGCCTGTTCCTGGAACTTCAGAGGATGACAATAGAAACAGTATCTACTTGTCATTTTTTACCCTTTGCTTTTAATCCCTACATAAATCACTTCAAAGTACAGTAAGCGGCAGCTTAGGGATGAGAAGAAAACCTGTATCCCCCTCCTCAGAGCATTCTGAGTCCCTGTTTTCATTTTATCCAGGAAAAAGTGAAGCAAACCTGCATTAAAATTGGTAGTGACATAGTACATCTGACTAGACTGCTGTCACGAGAACCTTGATCTTATAATGTAGTCACTGGAGCCTCTTTCCTTGTGCCCGTTACACTGCAGAAGCAGCCATGATTGTTCACAGGCAGGAGGGGATGGCTTAGCAGTCCATGGCAGAAGCAAGAGCTGCCTTTCAGAGAGTACTGGCCTCACACTTACCAGAACTGCAGAACACAAAATTCACCTTGATGCACCACCTTTCCTGGGCCTTTAAATAGCTTGTTCACTTTTTCTCAGGCCCAGGGGAATAGCTTTCAATTCCTTGCCCCTGCCCTGCTGACTCTCCTCCAGCGGGGAGAGATACTGGCTGCCTTGCTGTTGGGTAATTAACTGCTCTGGGCTTTCATTTCGAAAGTTCAATCCATCTCAATCAGAGCTCAGCCTCATATAAAGGCCTCAAGCCCCTCGTCTTGCATGGCTGTGAATCTGAGTAACAGTAACTCCCCTGCAGGGAGGTTACTCAGACTCCATGATAAACTATCATGGCTACTGATCTATAGTCCTCACTCAAATGCTATTGATAATAAAAATGTCACATGGAGAGCTGGAAGACCACAGATGCGTACTTTATTGTAACAGGGTTGTCCTGCTCAGTTTTTACTGTGACACAACCTAGCCACCTGGGAAGAGGGAACATCAGTTGAAGAAACAGCCTAGATCATATTGGTCATGCCCATGTCTATGAGAAACTGTCTCGTTGGATGATCGATGTATGAGGGCCTGCCCACTGTGGGTGGCACCATCCTAGATAGGAGAGCCTATGCTGTGTAAGAAAGTTGAGTGAGCACGCGCCAGTGAGACACCAAGTGAGCACGAGCCAGTGAGACACCAAGGAAGCGAGCTTCCTCTATTGTTCCAGTTCCTGACCCAGTTTTTGCCCTGACTTCCCTCAGTAATGGACTGTGACCTGGAAGTGTAAGTTGAAATATACCCTGCTGTTTATCACAGCAACAAAAAGCAACCTTGAACAGTGTGTCAGTTCTGTTTTACTTGGCAGGTGTATGCATGGCTAAATCGCAGCACATCCACAGGGCAGAGCACCTTGACTTTTTCAGTGAGCCACACTGTGTTCTACAGTGTGGGTGATTTATCCTACTGTGGCCTCTCTGACATTTTGGGTTCTAGCAAAACTTTTGTATTAGTCACTTTTCCTGTGACTAAGACAAAATATTGACAAATGTAATCTAAGGCAGGGGGCTTCATTTGGGGTCATAGTTTGAGGGTAGGGCCCACTGTGGTTTGGAAGGCTTAGGGGCAGGAGCATGAAGCAGCTGCTCGAATTGTACCCAGTCAAGAAACAGAGGTGAAGATACTCTCCAGACCTTTCTCCTTTTAATCCAGTCTAGGACCTCAGCACCTGGATTGTCCTTTGGTTTGCATTTCTCATGTTCCTTTTAGATAGGTTAAGCCATTGTATGTGTTAAAATTATTTTTTTTACACTACAGTTAATATACTATGCATGCTTTCTCCAAGTTTTCAACTTAATTTCTTGCAAACCATTCCATATCCTTGTACAGAATTTTTTAGTATTCTGCGGGAAAGCTGTATAGTACTACATTTCCTTGACAATCACAAATAATATTTTACAAATAATTCTGTACAAAGGTACTTTCATATCATGTTACTGGGGAAATGTGTTCAAGCTCAGAGATTTGTGTGTTGAGATGTGGAAGTCTGGCCTTTAGGCACCACATGGCATTGCCATCTTAAAATCGGATAAACAGGATCGGATGAATGGGGAGGAGGTCCCCCCCCCCCATCAGTGGACTTGGAAAGGGGCAGGGAGGAGATGAGGGAGAGAGGGTGGGATTGGGAGGGAATGAGGGAGTGGGACACAGCTGGGATACAGAGTTAATAAAATGTAACTGATAAGAAAAAAATAAAATTAAATTAAAAAAAAAAAGAAAAAAATCAGAGCAGTGGGGTTACCAGCAGGAGACCTTTACAAGGCTGACTACTAGCTTTCCCTTGTGGGAAGAAGAAAGGCTCATGAGGCAAGTGGTTCACCACACACTTGACGAAATTGTTTTGTTGGCCTGCGGTTGGTTCCTTATCAGCGATCAATGACATTTGTTGATGTTGACACCTTCCCCAAGAAAAATAGTGCACAACTAGATGGAGTAGGTTACAAACTGACAATTTCTTCTCTGTCGAGACATTTTTCACATCTTGTGACTATGGACTTGTTTCTCTACTTCACCAACAGAACGGATTGTAAAGCTCTTGGATTCTCAGCTTTCCAGTTTGATGGGTGAAAAGATGACCTTTATTGAAGTTTTTATTTTGGTGTGGGTATAACTGCTGGTCTTTTCATATGATTTGGGAACATTTTTTACATATTTTTAGTTTGCTCAAGCTGTTTGTTCAAATCTGTCCATTTCTGTAGGTCCTTCTCTGAACTTTTATATTTCAATAAATTAAACAGTAATACGGGTTGTGATACATACTGTAAGTACCTTTTCTCAGCTTGTTTATTCCAAGGTGTGATGGAAAGAATGGATCTACTTCAGTGCTCCCCACACAGCATTAAGCAGGACACCTTTATTCTGGGGATTTGAGAATAACACTTTTATTACTCAGTGAATTCTTCTGTGTAGTTCAATTGACTGATGTCTGTAGGGTCTTAATAATTTTTTAGCTATGCTTGTCTTTACCTGTTGAGTTTCTAGTTTTTAATAAAACTAATTTTTAGCCATCACAAAGACAGATGTATTTTAGTGTATCATTATAATAAATCTGAATTATGGGACTTGTTTTTATTTAAACATGAACTTTATAACTTAATTCCTGATTGTGAAAAGCTATCTCCATACAGATTGAATATTGTGAAATTATTAAACATGACTGCAATTTAACATAGCTCTGAAGAGACATTATTTCACCTTTATTCCCACTCTCTGTTATACCTTTATATCTCACAAGTGCCCCTCTCCCATCTGGGACACCAAGGAAGAAGAAACATGACACTGCCATGAAATTAGCAGCTGAAATAACTCTGTCTCCTAGCAGTGTCTACTCATAACTCTATCATTAAGACAACTACAGTTAGAGAAATGTGGGAAGATCTATGGGAGGGAAAATTTAATATAGTATATAAAAAAATCTATTTTCAGTTAAAAATAATGAAAATATTAAAAATATATAAACCACAAAGATAACAATTTGAAAGTAAAACAAAGTAAAAATAAGGTAATGCAAGTAATGACACAAATTGTGAATGAAGATATAAACCTAATAGTTCCTCTAGTTCTAATTTTGTTATGCACTTGTTTTCGGTGGTGTGTAAACTCAGAAAACATATGCAATACTGAAAAGCATGAACTTGAATGTGAAGTTTTACCTCTTCAATCTTCAATGCCAGTACTAACTACATAAGTTCATGAAGTTGTGTAGACTTTGGTTAATGTAGGTGTGATGTATTTGCAATTATTTTATGATAAAGTTTATAGTATTTTTTTTAAAGACAACTATGGTCTACTATTCCTGCTTTGGGATAGAAACAGCTCCTATCTCCTAGCTTTGACAGAAAGCCAAAAAGAAAGGGACCAATCTCAATTGCATTATGGTAATTCAAATGGGTTTAAATTAGAGTTAGAAAATCTTATGCTAATTTCAGCGATTCCAAAATAGTATTTGATTGGGCTAGGGATGTAGCTTGCTTCTCTTGTGTGAGGCCCCAGGTTCGATGCCAACACTGAAAAAAGAAAGCCTAATGACTACACTGACCATCACTTGTCTATCATTTTCCCTTTTTTTTCTAGCAGATATTAACATTTTAAAACTTAACTTTGCATAAGGTTTTATAAAAACCAGAGCTATTTTCTTCACTGATTCTGATTAGTTTCATAATCTCAATGAGCATACAGCATGAGTAACAGAATTGTGGACTCCATTGACACAGCGTAGTTTTTTATTTTTTTTTAATGCAGTTCAAATCTGTGTCATGCCAACAGATTTTAAACTTTATTGTCATTATGAGAAGACAATGAACTGTTTCTTGAAGACTTAACTCCCCAGTCAAGAGACATTGCCCTGAGAACTATACAATACCATTGTGGAGAGTTTTAAGCATTCAATAACTATCCAAATATTTTATTTTGTGAATTATTACTTCATGTATTTGTTAAAGTCTGTATTGTAAGACTCTTACACATGGCTGTTAACTTTTGGTGTCTAAAATTCCTATTTTTGTCTTCATATTTTATCTTGATATGTATGTACATTGCTCTTTATTGTGTGTATTTTTAGAAACTCTACTTGGAAGGTTTCCCTCCATCTCCAGACAATATGAACATTCCACATTCGACCTTTTAAAATTATTTAACTCTGGTAGTTAAATACCAGTTAAGTACTTATTTATTAAATACAAGTAAATCTGTTACTTGCTCTAGAGAACCTTATACAATTTTTTTAGACCCCAAATATGAAGAACACTTCACAGGGAAAATATTTATACTATCCCCAAATTAGGAATTATTGACAATAGGATTTATGAGCAGTCTATAGTCATACAATGATTTCTGAATAATCCCTTTTGAACTCAAAGATTCAAATATAAGTAATTTCCACCTCCACTAAGTTTCTAGTTTGGTGCAGACTCCTCTGCGCCTTGCAAATATGTTACAGTGAACCATATCAAATTTCATGAATATCAACTTGGCTTGTTGCCTAAAGACAAGGATTGACGTCCCTGCCCCTAAAACTATCTGATCATTATCTATCCCTGTCCTCATCAGAATCTGGTTCATGTGTGGTGTGGGTACACATACACGCACCTGCATGTGTGTTCACATTAGAGGGCAACTCGACTGCCAGTCTTCACCTGCCATCTTGTTCGAGACAGGGTCTCTTGTTCACTGCTGTGTACACCAGGTTTCCTGGCAGGAGCTGCTGGTCAGCCTTGTTTCTGCCTCCCCTCTTACTACAGGAACACTGGGCTTACAAAGACCAACTATGTGGATTCTGGGGATCTGAATTCATGTTTTCATGCTACAGCATAAGCTCTCTTTAGCCCCATGATTTAGAATCTTTTTTTTTTTAATTTTCACTTTAATTAATTACACTTTGTTCACTTTGTATCCCCCCATAAGCCCTTCCCAATTCTACCTTCCCTCCCCTTTCTCCACCCATGTGCCTCCCCAAGTCCACTGCTAGGGGAGGTCCTCTCCTTCCTTCTGATCCCAGTGTATCAGATCTCATCAGGACTGGCTGCATTGTCTTCCTCTGTGGCCTGGTAAGGCTGTTCCCCCCTCAGGGGGAGGTGATCAAAGAGCAGGCCAATCAGTTCATATCAGAGGCAGTCCCTGTTCCCATTACTATGGAACCCACCCACTTGGACACTGAACAGCCATGGGCTACATCTGTGCAGGGGTTCTAGGTTATCTCCATGCATGGTACTTGGATGGAGTATCAGTCTCAGAAAAGACTCCTGTGCTCAGATTTTTTGGTTCTGTTGCTCTCCTTGTGGAGCTCCTGTCTTAATGTCAAGTCAGTGCTGAGTAGAAGCAAGCCTGGCTTTTACTATGACATTAGCAGTAATACTTGTAATCATTAGTCATAGAGAAGACATTACATTCCAAAAGCCTCGATGAGCCAAGAGCATTTACTTGCTGCGCTTACTGTGTACTCCATATTAGCAATGTGGCAGATGTCATGACTCAGTGAAGCCTATAATCATGAAATGTATTGGGATAGTACATCCCAGGCTAAGTTCAGACTCCGCTGCAACTGACCATGTCTTATCAGAGGTACTACAGAACAGGCAGGCAGTGACTATTCACTCTATCATGTATAACTCCATTAAAATTTTTATAAAATTAAATGAGGTTTTAAAGAAATTTCATTAGTTCTTTGGGAATTTCATACAATGTGTTTTGATCTTATTTACCTTCCTCAACCCTGCAACTCTTTCCAGATCTACCTGACCACCCCACTTCCTTATTCTCTGAATCTTTTACCCACTACCAAAACCAAATATTCTTTAATGTGTGGCCTACATTCAATTGTGTTTTACTTACCAAGGACCATATACACTCTTAGAGAAAATTTACCAAGTTCCATGTTTGAGGTTGAAATTTCATAGCCAAATCCCACTTCCAGGCTGGGTTTTGGAATGACTTGAGCTTGCACAGTTCCCACTCACGCTGTCATAACCACTACAAGTTTGCATGATCAGATGCCTTCCTGTGTCTGCAAGAATATTCTTGTCATCCACTGAAGGTACTTTAAAAGGAGCACCTACACCTAGAGTTGCTTTTTAGTACTGCTTAGAAAACTCAGCTTTTTAAGAACTGAAACACACTGCCAAGTCCTAAGTGTTGTCAGATTCTCAAGTGCCAGGCATGATCAAAGTGCATAGTATCTGGGTTTACTCCACAAACCTTGGATTTTAAAATAGCATTCTTCCCCACTTAGCCAAATAGGAGCAACACTTTAAGAAGCAGTTGCACCTGGCCTCGGGTGGTTCTTAAATGGTGAGCAGCAACATTCCTCAGGATGCTAGGAGAACTTGAAGCTTTCCCAGAGCAATGACTGAATCACACCTAAAGCCAATAGTTGCTCTACCATGGGTTGATAGCAATGCCATATTCTCAACTCCAAAATTCCCTAATAGGATTTCTTTTCATCTCTCTTCTATGTACAACAGAGTAATTACTGAGTCATGAGCATGACTGCTGCCTTCTATGTTTTTAATGTCTAATAAATTTAATTTACTAAATAAAAAAAGCAGTTGAAGCTTAAATATCTAAAGTTTTGAAATTCCTTTTATTCTCTTAGCATTCTGCTAAAAAGTTATGCTTTGCATTCCTGTATCACGGAAACCGGCATATCAGGTCACTCATAAAAGAACAACCACCACCACCACAATCTGTCTTTTCTTTTCCCTCAGTAAAATACTTGCCCCTTAAACTGAGGTCACTATTAAAAATTAACTCAAACAAAACAACAGCAAAAACTCTACAGCTGACATTTTAGTGATAAAGCCTTTGAAAACCCAAAACTATGGATGTTTGGGGTCACTTGAAAGGCACACATTCTACTCAGGTACTTTTTAATCTTTAATTCTGATTATTTTTAGATGACCCACATCATGTCTTTTGCAGACCTATGGTATCCCAGGGGTACAGTACAGAGAGTGTGAGTAGTTCCAATTCCTCTGGAATTAGCTTATCTGGAAGGCTGTGCATCTTGACTGTTTGGGGCTGAAATGATCTATTGTTGAGTGGCACTGTCCAAAGCATTCTGAGTGGCGTTTTCAGCTACATTAACATCCCAAGTAACCTACACATGGAGCTGCACCGTCCCCAGATGGGAAGTATTCTGTGAAGCCAGTTAACACCTGGGATTTGACCTATAAAGGAGTCAATTTTTTTCTTTTGGTTAAATACAGGATTAAAAAATAATTAAGGTAACACTTGAAACTGAAGAATTTTTTCTAAATGAAAGAAAAATTTAAAGATAATTTTTTAAAGAAGCATAAATCATTCTCCTCCCCCAGAAAATTAAAAAATCTCAACTACAATAACCATTCTAAAAATTAAAACAAGAACACTAAATGTACGATGTGTTTATATCCCTGTGTTTAAGGAAATCTTACTTCAAAAACTTAACATGATGGTAGAGGACTGATATTTAAATTTTTTATTAATTTATTCAGCATGTGTGTTCTACTGTGTATGCACACATCAACATGCATAAGGTTGTCAGAAGACAATTTGTGGGAGTGGGTTCTATCCTTTTAATATGGCGGCATAGGGATTAAACATCAGGCTTGGCGGCAAAAACTTTACCCACTAAACCACATTCAGGGCTTGAGGATATATATACATGTTGGGTGCGGAAAGCCCTTGAGGCCCCATAGCAAGCAGCTAGCAGTTGTCTCTTTAACACTTCCCAGACTTGACAGCCTCCTGACACCTAGGTGAGCCATCTGCCCTATCATCACCTTTCCTTACAATGCAGAAACATGCCAACTTTTTTTTCATTTTTGTTTATAGATAAATGAGTTTAACTTTTCAATGACTGAGTGATACTGTAATTAATAACTTGCTTTCTACAGTTTCAAAATGAAGAGTTTAAATATATTCAAATTGAGAAGTCTAAATCAAACTAATCTTGTAAAAATAGATCACCACTGCACAAAAAAATTAATGTATTATTTACTCATTTAAACAAAAGTAAACAAGGAAATAATTCATAGATGAAATATCCAAAACACTTATTTTTATTGAGTTTTAAACAGGCTTACAATAAACTGTTCATTAAAACTTGTTTTATTTTTCCAATAAAACATGTACTTTTATTCAGTTTATTCTTTTAAAGTGTTTACAGCATTTTTAAAATATACAAATGTAATGTGAAAATAAAGCTATAAATTTGAACAAAAGTTTCAAAGTAATTAAGTTTACTTGTATAATTACAATGATATTTGCATTTCTATAAGACAGTAAGTAAACATACAACTTTTATATAACTGATTAGTAATATCATTTCAGCAAATACATATGACATGTAAATATATTACATCAAAAAAAAAAAAAACAATGACCACTCAAGTATGTTTACTTATTCTAGTTAGCATGTCACATTCAGTATTGTTACAATGAGAACTATGAGGAAGAAAATGGTGTATTTCTAGAAGTGTTCCATAAACAATGAAATAAGCATTCTGAAATATTAAAACTCATTTGATATTGAAAGACTGAAAAGGCAAAAGTATCACTGAATAAAACTGGTTATTTTACAAAAATACATGCAATACACAGATCTATCACAACATATTTATTTCTAAGTCCCAAGATAGTAAGCATTTTTTTCTTGCCGTATCTGTAGACCCCACTCAAAAAAATTTAATAGTGTAATACATTTAACCTCATTTTTCAATTAGCTTTGAAAAGCTGAAAATTAGTAACAGCTTTGATCTGGAACATCCTAATGTCTTTCTTGTTAATTTATCCATGTAAAACGTGATGAGAGTGCATGTAGTATCGTACTCTACCTACTTCCAGCACAACTGTCCATGCTTCAAACAGCCTGCATCTCTGCCAGAAAGCACAAGTTCAATCATCAATAGTAACTGTTGACTATAGAACATTGTCTTGAAGTGTGTTTCCCTAAGCCTGGAGGCAAACCTATGAAGGCTAATGACTCATCCAAGCTCAGTCTCTCAACAGTACTTCAACAGTGTCTGTAACTGATACAAGACCAGTTTGTCCAAATACTTCCTTGAACTCACATGCTTAAGTCACTGGATTTGTATACTTTACTAGATCTACATGAGCAATATTTCTTATTGTCTAGCTACATTTTGGTATCAGAGAAAATAAAATGCTTCTCTAATATATTTAAGGCAATAGAATGTCTTTTAGTTTAAATGACTGAGGCATGCCAGTATGCCAAGGTTATATATGTGAATAAATATGTATGGATAAAATTTAACGTATGCATTATGATAAGTATTTTAGCATCCTAAGAGCTTGCTATATAAGAACACATTTTATTTACATTATCTCTAAAAAGAAGACTTTTTTGATATTGACTAGAATAAAAGCAAAACATGGGTTAGGAATGTGGCAGATGCTTGCCAGAATGCCCAATGGAAAAGACTCATATTTTGGACAAGTCCAAATTCTAGATGAGGTGTTCAATAAATATTTAATATAAGTGATTTATTAGAAAAAGAAAGAGGTTGCTATTTTTCTGGTTTAAGTTGAACCTGAAAGTTACTTTTATAAATTTTGTTTAAAATTACTTGTATGTCCTTCAACTGCACTCTACAATGCAACCCTTTCTGGAAAAGTATAATTATATTGTCTTTAAATAGCAGGTTTTTGTCATTTTGTTTATCATGCCATTCTTTCCGCATGAGGTTCTCAAATCCCCTCTGATCAAGTAGCAAGTCCCAACCACCATAAAACCACAAACTCAGTGTACAAAATGGTAGAAAAGTTAATGGAAAATTGGTGGGCTAATACACAGGCCTTTAGTGTTTTATCGCTTTCATATACCAGGCTACCACAGCAACCCATGACATATAACCTCATGATTAACTAAACTTTCATCTTGTGGGTATTTAGTAAACTTTTTATAAGACAGGTTTCTTGATGTAGTCCAGACTAGCCTAGAATCTAACATGGTAGCCCAGTCTAGTTTAATCTCTTTATGCAACAATCTTAGCCTCCTGAGTACTGGGATTATGGGCACATACTACCATACCTAGCTTTCTTAAACAGTTAAAAATAACCAATCTTGTAAAGTATCTTGCATTTCTTAGCCTGAATTAGTCAGTTCACCCTTTTACCTTTTAGAGTTGATCTAATAACAGATCAGTGATAAGATTACCAGTAAGATATGGGCCATTAAAATTCATTTCTCTTAGTAGATTTCCAAGGCAGAAAGAGTAAACAGCCTTCTCCCAGCTTTCTTACTTTTCACAGCTGAGAGTGTAGGATGTTTACAGTATCTGTCACTCAGTGCTCTCTACAACAGGTTGGCAGTGAGCAGCACAAGCCTCAGGAAGCCCAGGAGCAGCTGGAGATCCCACAATGTGTTACAGCAAAAGACAGAAACCAGTATACCAGGAATTAAACCTCAGCTTCTAAGTCTGGAGCAGTGAGAAGACAGCAGGCTGCTTATTTTCCTTATGGCTGCTCAGTTCCTGTTTTGCATACAGCAGGATTTCCCTGGGATCTCCTACTTTGACCTTAAATACCCAGGTATTTGAGTAATTTTGAACTTTAATATTCTATGTTTTCCCAAAGTGGTCTCAAAAGTTTCCTTTCTATTTGCTACTTGCTCTCTGACTGGAGGAAAACAAGTCTGCCTTCTCACTGTCTTAGCTATTTGGTTTTGTTCTGCTTCACCCCTGCACAGAACTGAAAACAACTGTTCAACTCTGTCTGCAGACAAAGATCATCCAAAGGTTTAATTACTGATACCAGTTATCTTATTTAAGGTTATAAAGTTATAAATCAATCAAATGAGAAGAGTAAATGATAGCTGGGATAGAAAATTGTACGCATTGATATGGGACACTAAATATTATAACATAATGCTGGAAAATTTAAAGTCTTACAGAAATAAATCTGTAACTGGAGGCATACACATAAGCAAGGCCAGTCACTTCTTAAGTTCTTCTCTGTCAATGAATGAAATGACTCAAACAGTTCCTGGTGTTCATTTGATAACTTGATTTGCTTGATAGTGAAGAAAGTCATCACTGATACAACACACCACAAAACAAGCCTACACGTTGAGATGACCACTTGTAAATGAGAGACAGATACAAATCACTCATTCATGCATTAGACAACCATTTATATGTACTTGTCATTTTATACCACCAATGGTTAAAATGCTAGATAAGGAGAAATGAATACTACCAATCCTTATCCTCAGAACACAATCTAGCCTGCAGGACAGATACATCAATCTAAGTGTAGGAGGAACTGTGATAAGATACACCTCTGAGTTAGATGGTAATTGAGATATTACTGAATAGTAAATAATGTTAGATAAAGATGTTGTTATAGGGACTTGAGATGGCTACACACTGTAGAAGATATTAGATATTATTTCATACTGGTCATAAGATGGAGAAATAAAAGTCTATATTGATACTTTTCAAAATTCAGCAGTATTTTTTAATTAAAACTAGAAAGAACAAATATGAGGAAACAAAACGAGAAAAGCAGAGAGATAGAGAAGTGGTGTAATTCCTCACTTAAGTTTTACTGGTAAGACTTTCTAAGGAAAAGGAAGTGCTGAAAAGGCCACATATTAATGCGGATATCCCCCAGAGTTTCGACCAGAAAGCTCACAAGTACAGCTAGCTGTAGATTAGACTTCTGTTGTACCTGGAGGAATGGCATGTCAAAGAACTTGAAGAAGCCCATTTTTATTCAACTGTTTCTGCACTCTGGTTACCCATCTAGCTAGTGGCATACTGTTTCAGATCCCAAATCAAGCATCTTTCTTCCGAAGCAGCCTCCATTGATCTTTGTCTAAATCTGTGCCCAATCATCCTGAAGGACCTACCTACTCTGTCCTTTCCACATCACTATGCCCTGTATTCTTGACTATTACCAACTCATAGCTCATTATTATAATTTCATATGATAGTCATTATTATAATTTTCTTTCTCTCAAAGAAAACAATTTACTTGAAAAGTTTAATTCAGTTTCACTCAATTTCATTCTATTGAAAGAAAATTCACAACATGGAGCTAGAGCTATTGGGTATTAGCAATAAATATTTAAACAATAAACATATGATCTGGGTGTGATGGCACACACCTTTAATCTCAGCACTCAAGGAGGCAGAGGAAGGCATACTGTTGTGAGTTCAAGGCCAGCCTGGTCTACAAAGTGAGTCCAGGACAGCCAAAGCTACACAGAGAAACCCTGTCTCAAACAAAAAAGAACAAAACACAAAAAAAAAAAAAAAAAAAAAAAAAAAAAACAACACATGAATGATGTTATCTAATGTCTGGCAATTTAATGACTTCAAAATCATTATTTGGTTTTAAATTTCTTCAAACAGACAAACAAAAAAAAAGATAAAAAGAAAAGCAACAAGTTTCAGAACAAAATCTTTGTAATTACTCAGTAAATCAAAGTTCAGCTGCTCTAGTTTTTCGTGACTAGAAGAACTGATCACAATACAGCTAGTCTTTTCTTTTTTTATTATTATTAATTACACTTTATTCATTCTGTATCCCCCCATAAGCCCCTCCCGATCCCACCCTACCTCCCCTTTCTTCATGCATGCTCCTCCCCACGTCCACTAATAGGGGAGGTCCTCCTCTCCTTCCTTCTGATCTTAGTCTATCAGATCACATCAGCAATGGCTGCATTGTCTTCAGCCAGTCTTTTCTTAACTGACAGCAAGACCTTGTGAAAAGTTAACCTTCCCTGAGAACCACCTAATTTTTAAATTTTATTTCTGTGATGGATTCCAAATGAAGAAAAGTCAGGGTGAAAAATAACTTCAGAGAAGTCCATGTCAACAGTTTTAAAATGGACAAGAATAAAAGGAAATGGCCCTAACAGTTCCTAATACTGAATAATCATTTAAGAATATAAAATGTTCAAAGTCAGACAGTGAATTAGTAAGAGCTAGACACAGTATTGATATCAGCCTTAGTTACAGTAACAGGGAATCTAGCCTTCATGCTTCACAAAAGCTTCCCAGGCACTAAAACCTGGCCATTATCAGTTCTAAATGCAAGTATGCATTATGCCTAGTCACACTTGATAAGATTTGCATTCTAATCGCCTTATCATGCTTTCCTTCCACTCCTCCACAGATTGAGTTTTTAAAGCCACAAACTTAGCATGATGAAGCCCACCCCAAACAAAATAAAATCCTTCTGGGGGGGCCACTATCTGAGTTTTGAAATTCGCAGTAGAGAAAAGTATACCTAACATTTCAATTGATTATAATAATCAATTATAATCAATTGGTGTTTTAAGTGTAGGAAATCCAAGTTACACACATACACACCTTTCCTAATTTTCATTTTAAACCCCAAATGCAGCAGCTTTATAGTAATTAAAAATGATGCACAAGAGACAAACATGGTTACCATTTTGAGTTATCTTATATACCAGACTTAGGCATGGGCATTCCTAATTCCTAAGGAATTAGACAGGTAGTGGCTTCTTTGCACCAGATACCATGTGCTTATCTTAGTTACTGCACATCTGCTCCTTTCCTTTGTATAGAACTTACTTAGGCAAAGTTGTCTATGACCTTTCATCTCACTTTTATCTTGCCAGCGTAGAGGAAGAACACATCTGTGTTGGCAGGATGCCTTAGTGAGGAACAGTGCTTTCTGCTGAACCTGAAAACCTGAGTACAATCCCCTGGACCAAAATGGAAGGAGAGAACCAACTCCGGTAAGCTGTGCTCTGGCCTCCATATATGTGGCTTGACACACATGTGCTATCTCTCTACTACATACATTTTTTTTTTCAAAAAGTAGGGGATCCTTAGCCCCTAGTTGTAACATAACAAATGTATCTCTGAGAACAATGAATTATATCGAAATTTCCAAGGAACAACTATGAAGAAATCACAAAACTTCACTGTGCCTATTCTATTTAAAATTAAGTTTTATTTGTCCCAACTTAAATGTTCTTCTTCTAGTTAGTTGGGCAGCACTCACTTAGATGCTAACTGCAGCAAAAAACACTTTACTATAGTGTTATAATAAGTGCATAACCAGCAGCATGTTGTGATAGAAGTTAATACAAATACTATCCTCACAAAATTCAGAGCTTTATCTCACTCAAAAACATTCCCCCAGTTTAATGAAAATAGTTTCAAAAACAAACAAAAAGGTTCACTCTGTTCAAAGAGAACATTCCCTTCTCCTAGCCAGAAGTGCTACCTACTTTGAATCTCTGCTGATTTTCTGTCTAGATTCTTGCCATAAATGAACTCATCTTGTTTAAACCCAAGACTTGGTACATTATAGTTTAAGGAACAGGCAAGCTTTTGGCTTCATTCTGGGAAATTCTGTGAATGGATTAAAGTCAGGAGGCCTTCATTCTAATATATCTGATCACATTTTCCTTAAACTTTGGGCTCTTGATTCCTTCCCTCCTTCTCTTCTATGCTTCACGGTTTCATTTAAGTTAACTGTTTCATTCATTTTCTTCTGTGTCAGAAGAAAAAGAAAGCACATGAATTTGGATTCATACATATACACATATATATTAAACTTCCTATTGGTGTTTTAAGTGTAGGAAATCCAGCTAAACATACATACACAAACATACACACATACACCAACAACCAAACATTATGGAATGCTTAGTGCTTGCTGCCAAACCTGAAAACCTGAATGCAATCTCCTGACCAAAATGAAAGAAGAGTTTTATTATTTTTACTATTTTATTGTTTTAATTTATTATTATGTTAATTAAAGTTTGAAATTATGATGTATGTGAATACTCAATGGTGTCAACGAAAACTGTTCTAATAAAATTTTCTCACAGCCAATTTTAATCCTCTCTCTACATGAACTGTAAACAGACTATTTGACACTGTTAGTCATAATAAACAAGTGTGAATCTTATGTTGAAAAGTAGCTAGTTCTGTCTGTTGTCATGGTGCTGGGAGTGTGGCAGTGGACAAACAGAAGGTATTTTCATCAGTGTTGCCAAATTGCAACATTTATTAAACAACTGTAGAAGTTAATCACTGGTTTTTAATTTAACTGGAAAATCATAGTCCTATCAATCTTTTAGTTAAATCTTTTAAATTTACCACACATATACTAGAACAACTTTAGAAAAAACTGTCACTGTGATAAGAGTATCAAATTGTTAGTGGCATGACTTAAGATATTGAGACTATTCTGTCTCCTCGGCAAAGGCTTTAGTACTAGTAGCTTTTGACAAATACTAGCTATTGTGTTTCAAGTCTACAATCCAGCAAACAAAATATGTACATGTGCTCTTGGGACAGGGTATCTGGAAACGACAAGAAAGTAACAGCAGTAGTATAATAAGAGAAAGAAGAGAGGAGGGGCGAAGTATTAAATATGATTTTAACCTTGTCAATATTAAATTTTAAAACATAACCTGTTCCTGAAACATTTATACAAGTTTAAAAATTATATCAGTGCACTGTGATTGAAATTCTGTCATTGTCCAGCATTCATTTGAAACTCTGGCTTCACCAGAAATAAAATAAAACTGTTAAACTTGTCTTTGAGTACCCTCAGATGTTATAAAATGATAAATAACATGGTAACACTTCATGATGTGTCAGGTATGTTCTCTCAAAGTACCTTTCTTTAGAAGCACTTCCTGTGAGACTAGAAATTTCTAACAGTACCACCTAACATTTTCTTCATTCTTTTGGCCTAATTCCCCCACCATAGGAAGAGGGCAGATCTTTCTGTCAAGCCAAACTTATAAAGCAAGTGTTGGTTGCTGCTTGTAGCAAAGCTTGTGGCTCAGGGATATGCTATATAAGAGCATCTGGTGACAGAAAAGGGATGCCTTTCATGACATTCTGACAGATTAAATGATTCCTTCTCAAAACGTGGTCTGAAGAAAATAAAAAACAAAGTACCAGCAGGTGTCACTGCAACCCAAAACACCATTGCTTCTCTAGCCTACAGGGAGGAAATGGAAGCTCCACATTGCACTAGTGAGCTCAAGAGCAGCTTCCAGTGCTGGTGGCTGACACTGCCACACAGTGGCTGCCTAATCTAAACAGGAGAGACTATGCAAACTTCAGTTTTAAAATACTGTAGAATAAATAGGGAATGGAAACTATAAATGATTTTAAATGCAGTAAGTAACCCTTTGGGGATGTCAGTAACTTTGTATATTCAGTTTTGTCTTTCAGTAGATACGGTGATGTTTGATGAGACAGACTGAAAGTGAATGAACCTTAAGTGATCACTCAGTGCTAATTTAATTGGTGTTAAATTAACAATGATCTCAAGTTGATTATAGTAAATTAAAGAAGCTTATTATACTCTCTATTGTGACTATTATAAAAATGCCAGGAAACAGAGCAGTTTAAAAAGGCAACAGAATTAAAATGCTATGCTAAAAATTATTTAAGATTTAAAAAAAGGGCAGAGAACTAGTGAGAGGGCTCAGTAGATAACGTATTTGTTGTGTATTCCTAATGACCTGAGCATAATCCCTGGATCCCGTGTAAAGATCAAAGGAGAGAACTCACTCCATAAAGTTGTCCTTCAAACACATGCTGTGGCAGGCATGCCTCTCATCACCCTTCCAGAGTAATAATAAGTAATAATAAAGGGCAGGAAAAATAAAGGCTAAAGAATGCAAGACAAAATGGAAACAAATAACAAAGTCGCAGACCTAAACTCAACAATACTACCACAAAGAGCAAGTTTAACCCAAAAGTGTGGATATGGCTTATAAAGCCACACAAACTCACTTATATGCTTCTTTTGTTCAGTGGCTGATTTATTTCTGTTTCTCAGCTTTAAACTATTCAGCTTATTTTTCCATTAGAGCAGTTCGGTTCTTATCAATTTATGAATGACAAAACAATTATCTCTGTATTGTACTGCTTTTTGCTTTTTAAATTTTAAGGTCATAATGAGCAACAATCAAACCTTATTTGTTGCATTAGAATGCATGATCTTCTACATGGGTAGGCATTGTGTGCATTTTTCAGGAGATCATGCAATGTCTTTATAAACTGGTGCCAATCAATGTTACAATAGACAATTGTCAAATCAAGAATGGCTGCTGCTAGAGCTATAAGGTTCCCAGAGCTATAAGCCTTACCAGAAAGAATGAAAGAAAAAAAAGTTAAATAACAAAATGCGGAGATCACTAGGTTTATGTAGTGATCAAAACTGAAGTCAGTGAACATTTTGAGTTTGCGTTTTGCAGCTAATTACACACACACACACACACACACACACACACACACACACACACACACTCCTGGCATTGCTTACAAATCTGTTATGCTTAAGCAAACGAACAATAATAAAAAATCCTACTTTTGAGTCATTATTTTTTAGATAATTTATCATGATAGCATATAGAAAAATTATCTACATGAGAATTTTAGTCAAAATGAAAGCAACTTCAAGAGTAATTTGGCATAATGTCTTGTATCAATATATTCACTTAAGTTGTCCATATGGTATCTATTTATGACCCCTTTTTAAGTATACAGTTACTTTCAATATAATACAATTTCATGGCTACAAAAATGGACCATACTGAAGGGACATATGTAAAAATCTAAAATGTTTATGTTTCAACAGCAGGATGGCCATGCATGCTTCCTTTGTGGGTTTTTGTTACTACTTTCTCAATGTTTCAGTTCTATGACAAAGAAGGACTGAGCTCTCACAGTCTCATTATGCTGAGTTCTTTTTAAGGAGATAAATATAAGGTGTTTGTTATTACCCAATAACCAATGACTTTAAAACAGCAGCAGCAACACAAACATTTCTCAGGTAACCTACTATATTTGGTGAAAACAGAGCTGAGGGCGCCTTGTATTTTAGGAAATCCAACAGTGATCTCTCATCATAGCAGGGCGGGCACTATCCCAGGGCAGGATTTTGTGGCTATTGTATATTAACATGACACAGTGTTTTCTTCTGATGAAAAACAGAACCTAGGGGAACTAAGGAAAGAGAAATGTGTGAAGCTTATACAACAAACCAGAACTGGAATACTTTGGACACCGCCTCAGTGAGGAACATTTTTTTTCATCATATGGACTCACATTAGATCTACCAGTTTATCTTTCCCATTATATTAAAGTAAAAAGCTTATTTCCACTACAAAAATTAACTATGACAAAAGGCAAAGAAACATGTTTTCATCAAAACTTCTAATCCAGTTCAAGTTTTCTGCTCATGGCGGGGTGGAAGCAAGGGGAGAGGGGATGACACACCTTTGAAACTCCTGTCACTAAAAATTCATGTGAGAACTGTATGACTGGCTCCAAATCTAAATTCTTAAGCCTAGTGCTGAAGTATCCTTAGGCAGCAAGAGACGTCTGAGAGGCTGAAAGAATGAACTTACAAATATGCAAGCTATGTGTCCCTACCTCTCCTCCCACAGGGAAGGAAAAATAAAGCAGCACTAATTATATCATTAGGAATGAGCAGTTCCTTAGAATTGGGCCAAAGGAAGGAAAATTAAAATCCAATTGGTCATTTCTTTAGCTGGTTGATATTAGAGGTACAGGGGAGAAAGGTAACTGCCTAACTGAAACAAAACTTCTGAATTCCTCAAGGCTTCACCACACTTGGTTTGCTATCCTAGCTTTTTTTTTTACTAAAGTTGCTTGTGAAAAACCTTAGTGTACTATTCATTATGTTCATCTTATTTCTTCTGTAAAGACATACTAAGTACAGATATTATTATCTTGCTGTGCTAAAACATAATATGAACAGTCCACAGACCGAGTTTGGGTCTTGATTTCATTTACTATTTGTGTTACACTGGGAAACAATAAACTTTAGCAGACTCAGCTAACAAAAGAGAATTACCAACTTTAATTAAGATGTACCTCAAGTTTCAAAATATAAATGCTGCCATATATATGGCACTTTTCTAGGTAACAGATGAGTTCCTAGCATCCAGAGACAAATGTAAGTAATTACTAAACATATAATTTTACAGTGATTACAAATACCCCTCATGTCAACGTATCAGCTGGGAAAGCCAATTTTAGGCAGATGAGGCTATGTAAGGATATTATTTTTTTAAACATTATTTTTATTTTTTAAATTATCATTTATTACAATTTATTCAACTTGTATCCCAACTATGGATACATCTTCTCCCCCTATGCTCCTCCCCTACTTCATTGATAGGGGAGGTCTTCCTCCCCTTCTATCTGACCTAGCCTATCAGGTCTCATCAAGACTAGTTGCATTGTCTTCCTCTGTGGCCTGATAAGGCTGCAATCCCCAGAGGGAGGTGATCAGAGAGCCTGTCACTGAGTTCATGACAGAGAAAGGCCCTGCTCCCCTTACTAGTATACCCACTTGGACACTGGGTCTATGGGCTACATCTGAGCTAAGGTTTTAGGTCCTCTTCATGTATTGTCCTTGGTTGGGATATCATTCTCTTCAGGGGTCCCAGGGCTCATTTTTCTTTTTTGGCTCTGTTGGTCCCCTTTTGGAGCTCCTGTCCCCTCCAAGTTTTTCTATCTCCCTCTTCTTTCATAAGATCCCCTGCACTATGCCCAAAGTTTGGCTATGAGTCTCAGCCTCTGCTTTGATACCTCGATCAGTAGAGTCTTTCAGAGGCCCTCTGTGGTAGGCTCCTGTCCTTTTTCCTGTCTTCTCCTACTTCCAATGTCTATCGCGTTTGTCCTTCTAACTGTGGATTAAGCATATTCCCTAGGGTCTTCCTTGCTGTTTTGCTCCTTAGGACTTTTAGTATGTTTATCCTATATTATATGGCTAATCTCCACTTATGAGTGAGTATATACCGTGTGTGTCTTTCTGCTTCTGGGTTACCTCACTCAGGATGATCTTTTCTAGTTCCCACCATTTGCCTGCAAATTTCATGATTTCCTTGTTTTGAATTGCTGAGTAGTATTCCATTGTGCAAATGTACCACAATTCCTGTATTGTAAAGTCATTCTTATTAAAGTGACAATTGTCCAGGAAAATAACTGAAGTGAATGTTTATCTAGCACTTTTACTTACCTATGTAATTGCATCTAGACACTTCCATATCTCTGTGTGACATACATACACATGTGTGACTTCTGTATATATTAGTAAGAGATTGAAAGGAGTCCAGAAGCAAACAGACCACCAAGAAGCAAAGGAAGAAGTACAGAAGACAGCAGTGTTGAGAAAAGAAAACATTTACTTTTTCTTTAGGCAACTGGTTCACACAGACTTAAATCTGAGGAAAAATACTCTAGCCTAGCATCTCTAGAAGGTGGGAGGAGAGGTGGGCACCTAAGACCAGACTCCTGAAAACAGTAACCTACAATGAACCAAAGATTATTATTTTTTTCCAATCTTTTAAACGGGTTACAACATTCTAGCCTAATGAATAAGTTGCACTGGAGAAGGGAGAATGGACTGAGATAGGGTTAAATAGGAGTCCTAGGCTAATTACCTTGTGGTTTTAGGTCTATGGTCTTTTTGAAACTTGCAAACAGGACGGGTTAAGTCAGAAGTCAGACTTCTGACTTTGTTTAGGTACAGTGTACACCTAAACAAAGACCTTAAAGAAAATGATTAATGTGAACCCTCTGAGGCAACAGTGAGCAGAAGGGTATTGCATAAGCAATTCTCTGAAAACTCTCTAAAGACCATCAGACTTAGGCAATGTAGTAAAAGATTGACTCATTGTTCTGTTAGGATTTTCCCTTTAGTAGAATAATTTAAATTCTTACGGCAGAATAATCTAAAATCTTATGGCAGTTTTACGTTCAAGGACATTGACTTCACACAGCAGTGCCACTTTTAGAGCACCATGGATCAGACTGTGAAAGCTATCGTTAGTATGCGCCTGAATTACTGACATGAGAGGTCTATTAATATTACTATTAATGCTTTAAAAAGTAGCTGCTCCAAATTCCAGTTTCTTGGGGTTTGTTTCACTGTCCTACTAGTTTCCCAAAATGCCTAGACTTTGACATGACATTTAATTTTAGACTCTCAGCAACTTGAACAGCTTCCACTTCAGCATACACAATTTCTCAGCTCTGGTCTATCCACCACCTATTCAGCAAGTGCTTCTCTCTCACTCCTGCCAACTTTATACTGTCTGGCAGTAATGGACAAGGAAGGACAGAGACAGCATTTGACTTGTTTACAGCTCTACTATCAACTCTTAGCAGCAAGTTCTACTTAGAGTAACAGATTAACCAGTACTTATTAGTGAACACACATCTGAAATCCTTTGCCTTGAAGCAGCAATCATGTTTTTAAATTGGAGAGGCAGAGGCAGGCAGATTACTGTGAGTCCGAGGCCAGCCTGGTCTATGAAGCGAGTCCAGGATAGCCAAGGCTACACAGTCTGAAAAAAAAAAAAAGAGAACAAAATTGAGAGAGGGAGAGAGAAGAGATAGATAGATAGATAGATAGAGAGAGAGAGAGAGAGAGAGAGAGAGAGAGAGGGGAAATTTATATAGTTTGGGTGTTGATTTTTATTTTCTCTTTTTAATATGATTAGTGGATGGATAGACAGAGAAAATATGTTATACAATGCACATCTGAACAAGTCTCTCAAGATGTCCTGGTGGAGAAGTTTAATTGGAATCCTGACACAAGGAGAGTCCTACGTGCTGCACAAATGTGCCCTAAAAGAACTGATACTAAAAGAAACTCATCAGTGTTGAACTACAGTCCTCACTGACTGCACTTTGCCTGGACATTTCCTGAGTAACACAGCTACTTGTATTAAAATGGCCAGTTAAAATGGAGAATAAAGGTTTCCTCAACTGGACATATACCTTAAGAAGCATAATTATGTTGGATGTATGACTTGGGGTCCAAAAGACATGGACAAACTAACACACAATGAACCAAGTTAATGTCACTATTAGGCAGTTGTGTCCAAGAAATTGCCTATGTAGTATAGGTGACATAGCTCTTGTAAAATTTAAGGATAATTTTAAGTACCTATTCAAATTCAAGTAATGAAAAGACAGGAAATGACCAACTGTGGAAACAGCAATTCAAGCAAGAAAAGGTGTTTTCACTGCCATTATGCTCAACCTGAGTAGTACTGACTGAAAAGGCAACATTAAGGGAGAATCATGCTATCTTTAGAAAATTAACCAAGAATTTGTGTTAACAGGTACTGTTGTAGTGCTCTGGGGTTAGAGAAGTAGCAGGCCTGGTCTCCATGTTTTAAAGGCACAATTCAGTCATAGGAAGACTAACAGTTACAGCCCCAAGAACAAACAGAGGCCTCAATGCACTCTACAGGAACAGCGCAAGGGCTGTCTATAGCTGCAGCCTAAACTTAACCAAAACACTGCTGCAAAGAAGGTATTTCTTTCATTAGAGAAACCAAAAAATACTAACATAATTCAGAGTTTAGTTGTTTTAGTTTTAAGAGGGATATAACTGACTTATCTGGAAAATTAAACTATGGGGATTAATTCCTTCCTAAAATCACCCTCCCCCACAAGCTGAAATATTAGGCCAATCTATAACATTTGAGAAAAGAGAGATTTAAAAAAAAAAAAGGTGTTTTTGATCTCTTGTGGGATCTGAGTACTTTAAGGTCATAGTGCAACCAAAGACTCTGGAGAGATAAGACAGGATCACAGACAAAGCAGATATGTCACCAAGAAAGCAACATCCTATTACATTAATAGCTGTAGAATCCTACAGAAAGTTCTCTTTGTAAGTAAGCTTCCCAATATACAAAATTCTTCTTTTTGGTGCATTTAGTAGGACTTTATCTAACTATTAGGGGGAAATGCCACAGAAATGAATATATGCCACCCCAAATTTATGACCTTTGAGTTGGTCCTCAGTGACGCAGTGTCTTTCATAGGTTTATGGTCTACATGCTTTTGAATCTCTGTCTCTTCTTTTTCTTCATCCCCTTTATCTGTGACCTCCCTCACTTCCTGTGGTACTGACAAAGGTTACTGACTTTCTCAGTAAAGACCTACATCATTCTTGTGTCCCAAACCTGTAACTTCATAGGCCTTGGAAAAGGTCTCATCTTGTTCCTTGGCCTTGGCGATATTCTCTGTGTACTACTAACCAACTCTCTAGTACTAGCCCTAAGAAACTTATGTCTGCAGCTGCCTTGAAGAAGTTGTGTGACTGGGAAAGGGGGGAAGGAGACAAGCAGCTGTATCATTTCCTCTAGTTTTTGTATTTTTAATTCTTAATATAACCTTCTTTGTGTGTAAAGCTTTTTAAACTATCAGGTTTTACAGTGCATAAGTGAAAGAAAAAACTTCATTGTTTCTGGACTAGTTGAAGACATTATAAGACCTCTGTTGTTGATAACAATCACCTTCCTAAGAGACAAGTTACTTCCTCACTAACTTCCCTTAAGCAAACTATTTGAGGTCAGTATAAAGAGACTATAGCTCTTTCTTCCCTTTCTCCCTCTCATGGACACGATAAAATAGAAAAACATTACACAAAGTTAATAAAGTAGAAAAATGCTCCCAAGTCCACAGACATCCTCACCCTTAAGTGCCCTCCCCATTAAGGGGGAGAAAAAGAAAACTTCCTTAGATCCATTCAAATATGAAAACACTCATTACTACGTTGACTTTTATAAAATCCCATTGTTAAATACTTCCTGTCCAACTCTTGCCAAATGGGAGGATTACCACTGAAAGACACAAGGCATTATGTGACCTCCTCCCCTTCCCTGATGAATGTCAGGGTTACACTCTGGCATATATACAGCTCTATTTTCTACAAAGGATGCAGCTTTCCAGAGATATGAAGGATCTAAAATGAAAACAGTGGCCTTCATCAAACCACTTCCTCTATTGGAAGGGAGTCTCCCAAATAGTCACCTAAAGGAAACACTGAAATGAAGTCACCACTGTTTGGTAATGTAAAAGTGGCATGATGATATGTCTCACAGTAGTGACTCAGGTGCAGCAGTTAGACCTAGGAGTGGAGTCTCTGTGATATTTATAACAATACTCAGGCATGAATCCCAGGGCCTTGTGCATTCTTGACACTGAGACTTTAGCTAATGTAATTTTAGATGAGCATCTGCATAGGTGCACACACAGTAGGACTCTTCCAAGTACTAGCTTTAAAAAAAGTACATATGGTGGGAAACATAATGACAAGAAAAATACAGCTATTATTTATTAGAGTTGAAAAACGTTCACTTAATATTTTTTTGTACAAAGCTGTGTACAAAAAAGGAGCAAAATTTTCTAGTAAGACTAGGAATTTAATCATACACTCTAGTAGCCATTTGTTTTAGTTAGCAAGTCAGTATTCTCACTATGCTGGACAACAGTCTTATCTTAAATGCCTACCTATGTTAGAACAACAAATGTTTATAGCTACATAAATACTACTTTTGAAGCAGTCCTTGAATATACAGTATTACATATCTGAGATCTGTAATCCATAGAAGAGTCTTAATTCAGAAGTGAATCTGGCTGCAATAGAAACAGAATATTTGAAAACACATTAAGCAGTATTTCCATGTGGCCCATGTGTCAGCATTCTCGCTACAGAGCCCATGTAGCCTCCAGACTAAAATGATAACATACCCTTAAAAATATCAACAGAGACTAAATTACAGAAAGCTTGCATGGTGCCGTTTTTGACTGGGGTGTTTCATTCATTATAATATTTTTCTCGGCCCTCATTGAAATCACTTTCCCATCAGAAGGTGTAAGTGAAGAGACTGAAAGTATTTATACACTGTCATAGTTTTAAAGTAGATTTGAGCTGTGATGGTTAACCCTGACTGTCAGCGTGATGGAATTTAAAATGAAACAAATGTCTATGCACTTCTGTAAAGGATTTGTTTTTCCCTTCTAGTAGGTTAAGTAAGATGGAAGACCTTTTCTAAATGTATGTGGCAGTGTACCATGGGCTGGAGTCCTGGACTGAGCAAAAAGAAAAAGGTGAGCTAAGGTACGGACTAGGGTTCATCTCTCTTTACTTTCTGACAAAAGGTATGTAACCATCTGCCTCATACTCCTGCCACCATAATGATGGACTATTTCCTCAAACTGTG
Organism: Psammomys obesus; assembly: GCF_907164565.1. Classification (NCBI taxonomy): domain Eukaryota; kingdom Metazoa; phylum Chordata; class Mammalia; order Rodentia; family Muridae; genus Psammomys; species Psammomys obesus. The sequence continues at coordinate 2,257,399 of NW_026585580.1, read as the reverse complement.
ACCCCAAATAAGGCCTTCACGTTGGTCTTTGACTGATATTTAATCATATCAAGGAAGAAAGTACTATTACAGTAAGAGCATAATCAGAATAGCACTAGGTGATTACTTGCACTTAATTTTGACAACAGCTAAAATGTTTAAACAATAAACAACTGGCCATTTATGGAATTAGAGCCACATGGAATTAGGAAGGCAAATATATAATCAAAGACTAAAAAACTGTAGCTGTAGTGTATATCTTTAAATAAGATACCTTGCTTCATGTGCTTACCTTCTGATTTTATGTTTAACTCTGAAATATAAATTAATTGGTTAAATTAACACTTTACCAGGATTTAGAAAAAAAAATAACACATCTGTTTTTGCATAGTAGACAGTCAAATATGTTTATCAAATATTGTTCTTATGGTAAATGTATGGAGAAATGTTTGTGGGAAAACAAAGTATTTTTTCAGTGGAAAAGGAAGAGAACTAGATTTTTTCATTGCAGAGGGACATTCAACACACAAAGAATTCCCAGCTTCCTTACCTGTGCAGAAAGAGCTTGTGTTGGTTATATCAACATGAAGTTCTTTTGTTTCTAGCACAAAGCACTGGCTATAGCCACTAAGTATACCAAGGAGGCAAATCCCACAGAGGCCTGCCTCTAGGACGGCAAGGCAAAATGAGAGGTTACTTCATAGTGACATCCAGGTAATTGGCTTACCTTTCCTAAGAATTACAGAAAAGGGGTCATTTAGAGAAATATTTAAGGAAGACTAAATACTAAAGTTTGAGTTCAGGGCCAGGAATAGAGTTATGATATAAAACACTTGTCTCCCATGCCCAAGGTCCTAGTTTCAATTTTCAGTTCTAAAAAGAGAAGTTTAAATCCCATGCAATAAATTATAGATGGAAATATTACAAGCCTATCCAAGAAACTCCAAGTCAGGGAGCAACAGAGAAACATCTTGGAGGAAAAAAAATCAAGTCTCATTCTGATCCTTCACAGTCTATGAAGGGATGTTCTCTACCTAGAAACTCATAGTTTCTGTACAACTTGGTAGATGATGATTCCGTTTTAAAAAAATAAAAAACTTAAGAAAACTGAATGGCTTTCCCTAGAATTTTTTAGAAAGCTCTGTGAAGAGAGCAGTTATGGTATAGAAAACTGACATCCCACTATGGCTAACTTCACCCAAAAGACCTCTCTCATTACAGGTCCAGTCTGACCCAGAACCAGATTCACTGGAGAAGAACGTGGCCATTATGACTTAGAAGTCACCCTGTGATAAAGACACTAAGGCAGGCAGGAGATGATGGCAGCAGAAGAATTCCCCTCAGAATATATAATTTCATTCAACATCTGCTAAAGCTCATTAACTGTGCTGGCATGAATGATTCTTTACAACTACAAAAAGAAAGGAAAACAGATAGATAGCAGCCTATTTACAAATGCAGCAAGAGTACTGTCCCTTTTTTGCAGCTTTGAAGCGACACAAAACAAGTCTGCATAATAAGTTTAACCTATAATTCAACACTCTTTAAAAGTGTAGCTTGCAATTAAGTGTAGAGAGCTATTTTTGCTTTGTATCTTCAAACTTTCCAAATATTCCAGCTTATTCTCTCACTATACTGCTTCCAGACATCCTCTTACCTGCAGCAGAGCAGCCACTCTAGGCAATCTCTGAGGGCATGCACCCACCTTGCACTCCAAAATTTCTCTCCACATCTTCCTTGTATTTCATTTCATCAGCCTTTGGAAGGTATACTTCATATGCCTTCCACAGCCCTTTCAACACAAACTTGTTCATCTCTATCATGTGAGCCTCAGTAATTTATATTCTTAGATTCCCTGCCATTTACTGAGAAGCTCTACGTAACTTAACCTGTCTGTGCCTCAGTTTCCTCATTTGTTAAAATTAAGGTGCCATTTATTTCACAATGTTATTGTGATAATTTAGCTAACAAAACAGTCTGAACAGTGCTTGCCACATGACATCTACAACGTTATCAATGCCACTGATACTCAAGGAACCAGGCAGCAATATACTTGTCATAATAATTTCTATGCCACCATAGGGAAAGTTGCTGAAAGGCACCCAGCAGGAGGAAAGGTATATACAAGTATCATTCCTACCCTCTCTACAAGTGAGGAGTTTACTAAAGCATCTTTTTAGAAGATCACGTTCTGCAAGAATTGAATTCTATGTATAAGGTCTTATCATTAAACTAAATTCAAAATCCAAAGTATGTTTCATAGAAACAAATACTAATCTAATGTCAATTAGTAACTTAAAACTGGCTGCTTAACCTCTCTGGGACTGTCTTAATCACTGTATCCTGAAATACTGCCTTTTTTTTTTTTTTTTTTTTTTTTGCTACAACTTCTGATCATTTACTTGGTGTTCCCTCTCCATTTAACATGGTAGAGAGACATTTGTGATTCCTGTGTCAGGATAGATCAGGCTATAGCATGACCTGAAGGGAATAAAGAAGTCTTCCCTAAGGAAAGCTATTTAGAATAAAAAAATTTAAAAATATGAGTGTGCATGCATGTGCATGGGTGCAAGTATGCAAGGATGTTATGTGTTTGAAACTAGAATAAGTGGAATAAGAGCATTCATCTGTGCAGAGGAAGGAACCGAGTCAAGAGACAGAATATAATGGACTAGAACAGTATAGCGGGAATTTAAAAGCTGAGAAGAGCAGATGGGGACAAGCAGGTCACAGAGACTTCAGAGGGGACTGTCGAAACGAGGCAATGCAGTGTTTATGCACACTGGTACTGACACCTACATCTACATACAAGAATCCTTACATCAAAAGCCAGTAAATATATTCCTATTAACTGTGGGAATTATGACTACAAGTGATACTGTTTTATGATACTGGGTTCCGTATATATTCAACTGTGTCATTTCTTGTTTAAGTAAAATTTCCCTTACTTATAGACTTCTTGTATAAACACTTGTATTTTTCAAGAGTTTCATTCTTTGGCTTAAAAAAACAAAACCCACCAAATCCAAAATTTAAATATGTGATCAGCCTTGCAAGAAATCACTGAGTATAACAACTTATGATACAGAATCACACTGTTTTATATCCTCTAACAAGAAAGATTCTGAGATTACCATAAAGGAAAGGAAATTTGATGGGTTTTATTCATTAATCTCTCTAACAGAAGGCTGAAAGACCATGTAGACAGTAAGTTTACATTTAGTATTTGTGCTGAATAAATCCCCAGTTTACTTTAATTTGCATTTTGCATCAAAAACTTTCACTCTAACAGTACAGCATCATTAATCTTATATAATAATTACATCTACAAATTAGAAAAGTAGATTAAGTATCACTTGGCAACACTAACTTGCTTACCACATTCATAGTGCCAGATTTTAAGTATATATTAGTGACAGATAACTTTTCATAAATAACCACTAAGGAAGTCTATTAACGAATATTTAATTCATTGGATACCATTTACAAGATTAGCTGCCAGTGCATTTAAAACATTCACTTTCTTATATGTATAGATTAGTGTGTTTACAAATAAATGTTCATGTATGTGTAATTTATGGTCTGCATAAGGAAGTTAAAGAACCTGTAGGAGTCAGTTCTTTCATTCTGCTCAGTGAGACCCAGGATTGAACACAAGTCATCACTTGAAGGCAAACCTTTACCCAATAAGCTATTTGGTTAGCTCATTAGTAAAACAAATAATAATAATAATAAACCCACCCTACTTATTTATTGAATTTCTGGCATTAAGAGAAATAAAACTGAAGAAGAAAAACAATAATCTTAAAAACCTCGATCTCAAATGGCTTAGTTCTGTATTTGCTTAGCCATGCATACAAGCAACTATAATATGTACTAACAAGCCTACTTTCCCATATAGTTAGAATATCCAGTACTTATTCTGTACTACTCAGAGGGCCATGTGAATAAAATTTTCAATTCCTTTAGCCAATCTCTTAAGATGGCTCACTAACAATTATCTTTAAGATTTCATTAACTCACTTAAAAATTAAACCAAGTTGTTAACATCCTATTAGTCTCCCAATAGACAAAAACACCTGGAAACTTCAAATTAGTGTTAACAAACCATCAAAACATGGTTAATACCTAGGAAAGACCTTTTACTTGATGGTAACATTTTGCTAATAGTTTAGCAAAAGAAAACAAGACAATCTAACAGCAATGTAGGCAGAGATGGTGTTCACAGGTCTAGATAAGAGATCAGTTTGCTAGTCATCAACCCTCACAGCTTGCAGCTGTCCTCTCAGGAAGAAAAGGAGTTTACACGTGTATGCTATTTATAGAGCATCCCTATAAGCGAGAGTACAAGTTCAAGTTAAGAGTTCTAGGCTTGGGGAAAATATAAGTATTATTTACATGAATCACCTATGTCACTTTAGTCTCTTATATTCCTCCTTTAGAAAACTCCCTTCAAAGGATGTCGCACTTCTATTTTGAAATATTACAAATAAAACTAAATATACACTACTTATGATTATTTAGGTATGCTGTTCACTTTTAAAACATGACTGGCTTTGTAACAACACTTGTTTCATTTTTTCCAGCACCAAGGACATCTGTTTTTCTAAGCAACTGACCTACTGCCGGCCACTTGAAGACTCTAGGGAGACTGGGCATGTACTCAGTTTAAAAACCCTTGCCAAAAAAGTGTAAGGAACAACACAAAAGGAGGAGGAAAAGAAACATTATTTTATGCTATGGTTCATGTAAGAAGCTTTATTATGCAGAAATGGATAAAATTTTTAAATTATATTGAAGAAAATATATGTAAAATAATTAGCAGAGTTAATTTATATAAAGATACTTAAAGTACATAATATTTTGACAATTTAATCTTATGTAATACTGTTGTTTTAAACTTATGTTTATTTTTATAAAATGGAGAAAAAAATCAGGATCTTATTTCAACTATAAATAGCACATTGTTGATATTCTAAAACAGCATTTTAGATTATTACTGTGGAAATAAGGAGCACAAAACATAGCAGGTATTAATTTCAAAACTAACCAAAATAGCTAATGGAGGTTTATATTTACTGGCTTAAGAACTATCTAAGAATTAAGCAAATTTTACAAGATAAAAAATTCCAATAAGTAATTATGTTAAGGAATTACCAAATAGAAGCAGAAAGTGGAAAATTTATAAGTAATGAAGCAAAGAAAGAACTATGAAATAACATAGCAGAGAATATAAAGAAAGTGAAGGTCAAAGAATTTCTTCAAACCTATAGTCATTTCCCTGGGAAATACTGTTAGGTTCCCTAGGACATAGCTGAGTTACTTACATAGCTGAGTTTACCTATTAAAGCATCATTGCTCTGTTTCAGACCCTGAGGTTTCTCTATCCAGTCCCCTGTGTTTCAGAGGTAGTCAACTGACTCCTCCTGCCTAGCATGATTAATTTGACGGCTTTATGTGTGAGGAAAACTCACCTCTATACACTCATTTCTCCATTCCAGCTATTAGCATGGCCAGCACTTTTAGAATGGGACATACTCTTTCAACATGTCCTCCTATTAGTAATATCAATGGTGTTAAATGGGAGAAGCTTTAGATTCTAAAGTAATGAAAATAGTATATTTCAAAGTTTGTTTTAGACAATAAAGATGCTGCCTACTTCTCTTTTTAAAGTGTCTCATTCACATAATTTAACTAAAGAAACATTCACATTAAGCCCTAAGAAAATACACATTTACAATAAAAGCAAACTAGAAACTGTGTCCTTCAGAGACCTGTGCTGGCTTCCCAACCTGAAACTGTCTTCATAAAGAATGGAATTTGATGCACTGATTATTTTAAAGAGAAGTGAGTTACATGATCAGTTCAGCTAAAAGGAAAATCTCAACAAGACCATACAAAACAAAGCCAAATATACTTCTCAGAGTTAGCAGAGGAAATGTTAGTGTTTAAATACGTTATTAAGGTGAAAATCACTACCTCATTAACTTAAAGACTAAACCAAGAAAGAATAGGTGGATTAATTCAAGTACTATGAAACATGAATTAATTCTCTACTTTTAGTTTTACTTTTTCTCTTTTCAAATAATTTAGCTACATTAACATAATTTTTTTCTGAATGACCCTAAAAAAATACCTACTGAGATTTGATATAAAAAAGTAGATTAAAGAGCCCATGTTTTAGAATGATTTTTTTTTTTTTTTGAAGCACTGGCCTACATAGTTCTTTAAAAACAAGAATACTATATATTTTCTCAGTTTTCTCAAGAATATTATTATTAAAGGTACAACTACTGTATATTTCATGCATGGGAAAAACACTTCTGCAGCTTAGAAGTTGTTTATCTTTTCTATCCAAGCTTTGTAAAAATAAATTGAAGAGAAAGCAAGGTATTGGTTTCAGCTCCTTGAAGTTGGAGGCAGTAGGCAGCTGCAAACATCCGACTGAAAGCCCATTTGTGGCTTCACAGCTTCCAGTCGAGGATGTTTACAGTCGCTCACTGTCAACAGAGATATGCCTTCTTCAGCAGTCTGTCTTACTGACCTGAGAAGCCCCCTGCAGGTATTTCTGAAAGGTACAGGCAACATTCTGTAAAGTCTCATTCACACAGATGGGCACTAGAAAATGTCTGTAGTTCCACAGGCAGATGCTTCAGGAATACTTATTATTCATCTACTAAGTGTCAAATGTCAAGTGTAAATGGCTTTCATCCATTACTATCGGCCATAAGAAACAAACATGCAGGTGAGGTGATTTACTAATACTATGACATGCGTAAGTTTAGCAAAATTTTTCTTTGAGCAAAAGCAACCAGGAAAAATCTTAATTATTTACACAGCATAAAGTATACATTCAACTCTAAACACTGAAACAGGGAAACTTAAAACTATCAATAAGAATGGGAAAGTTATAAACAGAAACACAAGACTTACATGCTACTTTTACAGTCATCTTTGTTCTGAAATTTGTTTCCACAGAGGCCTTGTGCAGTCAGCTGATGTGCGAGAGTTAGCAACAATCAGGAGAAAAACAGAAAAGAGCAAGGAGGTGCAGGTCGGCATGCATCAGTCTGTGGATCAAAGTTTCCCACTGGAAAAACACAGAACCTATCGCTGGCAGCAGGGGCTGGCAGCAGTGACGCACATTAACTCCGCATCTGAATGTTCTGAATTCCACTCCCATTCTCTAATGAAAATAAATGAGGAAAACGGAAGGTTAAGCTCTATCAGTCACTACTTTTCCTGAAGTTATTCAAAACCCTCCTGAGTCTAGTGAAAGATTAAGCTGATACAAAAAAGTGGGTGTGCCTTTCCCTGAGATTTGGTTTTAGATGAAGTTACCCATGGCTAAGTTGCCAACACCTTGGGATTTTATTATACAAAAATCCCCACAGGAAACTTTATGTTTGTGGAAATTAACAAATGTGATGAGCTCCATAAATTTTCTTTCTTTTTTTTCAAAGCAAAGGGTAGTTGTATCCCATTATGTTTAAGAAAGTTAATCTTTGAGGCAGCGGGTGAAAACAAGCTGAATTATGTTGTAGCCGTTCTCTTTATTAACTAAACACTTTGAACTAGGAAAACTTCCTAGGAAACCACAATTTCTCAATGGGTCAGGTCACACAGGGGAACAAAGCAAACTCTATCAGTGCTGGCAAGTCTACATTCCAAACATTCTTAGCACTTGGCATTCATATACCACTGCTGCCCAGAGCTGAGTCAATCCTAAACTCAGCTACAGCCACCAACCTCCTGAACTTCCCACCAAGACACCCACTTATTTTAAGTGAACCACAAACAGAGGCAGGTGCTCTTTAATTAAAACATAAATACCAGAACTGGCACCCTGGAGGATATTGCACATCAATGCTGTTTACAAAAAGAAAGTACTTTCACTCTCATAGATTTTTCTCAAAGTGAAAGATCTCCTAGTTGCCTTAGAATCTGTCCAATTTTGATTAATAACTTTAAATTAAAAATGATAAATGGTTGCTGGGAATTGAACTCAGGACCTCTGGAGGAGCAACCAGTGCTCTTGACCTCTGAGCCATTTTTCAATTCCCAGCAACCATACTGTGGCTCACAACCATCTATGATGAGATCTGGTGCCCTCTTCTGTTGTGCAGGTGTACATGCAGACAGAACACTGTATACATTATATATCTAAAAAAAATTACATAAAATATTTTAAAAAGATAGATGGTAATTGCCTACTATATACTAAGCAAACAATTTCCAGTGATGATTCTATGTTGAAGGTATATCAAACTTTAGAGCCACGCCAGTCTTTTTGCTCAACACTATGTATAAACACACAAACACACACACACACACACACACACACACACACACACACACACAGACACACGTCTCTAAAACATGAAAGACTAAGATCATAGATACAAAAGCTCAAAAAATGCAAGAGTATCTAACAAGTATCAGTCCAGGACTTCATACTTACAGTGTTTTAGAAAAATACAAGCACAGCAAAAAATCATATGAAAGATAAAGTCAATTTCTTCAAATAGATGTTAGATAACTTTGCTACTTTAGGTGACGTTCTGTGTATGTAGTTGTTTTAATGATTTAGGATTTTCTTTTCTGTTGCTGAGCAGCACATAATCCACTTGGAACCAAAAATCTCAAAATTAGAGGACTGGGAAAAGATAAATTATCTAGCTGGTTTCTTCTAACCTCACATGGATTTTTCATTTTGCCCCCTTGATTCTGCAATTCTTGTTCAAAAGATGGAAAGCTGGTAGGTTTGTACACCTGGCAAAAGCTATCAAATGCTTCTGCTATACTGTATCAGCAGAGAACCACTGTCCTAAATATCTGAACTAAGTACATTTGTTTCTAACTAAAAATGTCTTGCCATTATCTGGTAAATGTGAACAATTACCATGTGGTGCTGCATGCCTTTAGTCCCAACACTCAAGAGAGGCAGAGGCAGGCCTCTGTTGAGTTCAAGACTGATCTACAAAGCAAACCCAGGACAGCCAGGGCTATTAAACTGAAACCCTGTCTCAGGACTTTTTCTTTTTTTAAAGCAAAAAAGAAAGAGAAAAAAAATGAGTTAACATAGAAGAATAAGATTCAATTTGGTTCAGTACATCAGACATTAATCTCTTAATAATCCTCGAACACAGAAAACCAATTTCCAACTTTAAAACTATGAGCACCCCATGGCTCCAGACCTGTGAGTCAAGGTCCCTAAGTCTGTCAGCCCAAAAGTGCTGTATAAACACACACACACCACTCTGCTGTCTCTGGAAGGTTGTTATCTTTTCACATCCTTTCTGTTTGAACTATTTGAAGAATTAACTTGTTTAATGGAGGAGACTTTAAATCTTTTTAAAACTTTTTCTCAGCTAATCATGGAAATGAAAAGTTCAAGGTTCCCTGCTCCTCCAGAAAATGATGCTTCTCCCTCCTTCTACCTTTCTCCTTCCTACCCATGTAGCCTCCCAACTGGTATTCCAAGATTGGGAGGATCCTTGTCAACACAGGGTCTAGTGGCCAGGCCTGCATCCTTCTGCCTCTAGGGATCCTGGGAACCATGGGGTCCAGGCAGCTGCATGAAGAGTACTGACATTCTACCTCTATTTTGTTTTTATTTTCAAACACCTGTAAAGGACAAATGGTATCTACTATGCCACTATCAGATTATCCCTGTCACAGCCTAATAAAGCAGCCATCAAAAAAGAATACATCATCAGCCTAACACTGAGGATGACAACAGGCTTGCAGCACTAAGGTCCCATCCATGGCTCACTGTTGACTCACATTCTGGCGTTCTGAGCCATTTGTGGAGTGTGAGAAGGTATGCATTTGAAAATAAAGACAATTAACAGCACAATAATAATTATATTTTCATTATAAAATTAACATAAAATGATAACCAAAAAAATTAATAGTTGAAAGCACTCTTTATGATGAAAGAAAATTGGTTTGCTCTCTAGGCAAGTTTTCAGATATTCTCAAAATAATCAGGACCTTGGGCTTATCATTCATTTTCCAGCAGCTCTTCTCTCCTATTTTCTCCAGTATTACCACTAAGGTGGGAGATTCCAGAAGGTCAGGGCCTCCCAGCCTGCAGGCTAACTGGGAGGGGACTTTCCCACTCCATTCTATCCACTTCATTTCCCTCCTTCCTTTACCTCACTGTCAGCAGTTCCCAGGCAACCTCCCTCACCACAGGCTGTTGCTGGCTCAGCTCTTCCCTCTGTACTCTTAGATTCCTTCCAAAGAACAGAAAAACCCTCCTGCTTCTGCTGAAACACAGCATGCTTCTAAAGAAATATCAGGTACCTTTAAATGTTATTGTAGCAATCACGTGGCAGAAATGAGCTCACATACTGAAATACTTTAAAAGAGAAACAAAACTAAAGCCTTAATTCCCACACAGTAAAAACTCAGTATGGTCAGTACTATTCCTTCAGGATAATATATTGCCTCAGATGTGAACAATTTTATAACAAATGCTGCCTTTAAAAATATTTATTTTAACAGGCATATTGGAGCACAGTTGTAATCACAGCACTCAAGAGGCAGAAGCTGAGGCTAGCCTGCCTGCAAAGAAAATACTGAGTGTTTCAGGTCAGACAGGGCTACACAGTGGAACTGCCTTAAAATAATTATTTGAGTTGGGGCTGATATATACTTGTAGTTTCATAAGGATCACTTGAGACCAGGAGTTCAAGGTTAGCATGGATAAGAGTAAGACGTTATTTAAAACAATAATAAGTGTTTACCAATATCACTAAGTAAAAAGATATCTACTTTTAACTAAAGCCAATTGTTCAGAGTTGTTGCATTTTAATATGTATGTATGTATGTGTGTTTGTGTGTGTATATATATATATATATATATTAGTAAGTTATCGGGTATTGTTAAATATTATAGAGTAATCTACTACTCAACTAATTTTATTTTTAATTTTAGACAGCATTTATAAAGGTAAGATTAATTTAGAGTCTTTAATAATATCAACTGCCATGAAATACCCAGAATGCCATACTTCCAAATTGATTCATTCTGAAAGTAATTATGATTTTGCTTTCAAAGCTATGACTTGACAGAGTATTAAGCTATGAATATTAAGCTAAAAGAAAGTGAAGACAAAAACCAAGTCACATAGCTGTTCATATGTTAAAAACTCACTTCCCTGCTTTTCTACATGGTGTACATTACTTTAATATAAACTTTAATATAGATATTTAGAAAGAGCTGACAGATTTCAGACATAAGGACTAATATCTTTCATACATCCCTACAAAGGCAAGTTTTGAAAGGAGAGACTACCTTAAGTCTCTCTCTGCCTGTGGCTATGACTCTACCTACAGCATTTACCCAAGTGCCCCAAAAGGTGTCCTGTCGAAAGTGGGTGCTCAGTATATGCTGGCTGAATCTTCAAGAAGTCATTAAGAGAATTCTTAAGATGCTTCTCATTTACAACTAAACAGCATTTCGGGGGTGTTTACAATTCAACAAAGACAGCCAAAATCATAATATGAAGCTGTTGCTTCCTACCCTGTGTCCTGGGAGAATTCTCCAAGACGGTGATTCTTAAATAACAGAGAGACAAAGAACATTCGGTTACCTGGCAGACAGAGGAGTGCTCAGGAGATGTGTAACTTCGAGACTGAGCTACTTTCCCTATGAAAGGAAACATCAATACCTGCTCTTCACAGAACTCCCTGGAGAAGTGACTAAGCTGTGTGCAAAAAGTCCAGGGACTTATGTCCTTACTAGTTACGTTCCCTTCTTACCATTTTCTGATTATCAGCAAGTTAAAGAAGTGTAAATAGTACAGCATTATGGAAACAGACTACTAAAATGTTATTAGGGCTTTTAAACCCAGTAGCTCCCTGATTTCATTAGACCATAGTAGATGTCAGTTTTGTAAGAGGGTTAATAAAATCGCTACAAAATCCTCACAGTTATAAAGTGTTAAGATTCCAATTCCTTATTTTTTTTTTTAATTTATGAGTATACAGTGGAAACTGAGTAAAGGAGGGTTGGAAGATCTTTAAAATTAAAGATATACAAATCATGAAGTAGATTTGCCTTAACTGACAATTTTTTCTCTTAATAGAAAGAGTCACCAAATTACACAGAATTCATTCACCATCACTTTCCATAGAAACACTTTTTTTAAATAGAAGCATTATGCAACTATTTAAAAGTTATAGTTATAGAAGTTATAGCAGTTAGAAGCCAACTTGTAAAGCTTTCTGTAGAAGAACTTGTCTACAGTACTATTTGGTAAGAAATATGGGATGCCATCAGGGAACAAAGGAGGACTATATATCTTATGCTGAAGGCAAATAGCACCAAAGCACATAAAAAATCAGGACAAAAAAGTCTTATTTAGAATCTAACCTGTAAATCAGCTTTCACAACTTTATACTATTTCATAAGAGAATGGGCCATTTAGGTGGAAATAGCTTGCTTAACCTGAAAATTAGACACCTTTAAGAGAGTTTTATGGCAAGTTAATATTTGACTTAAAGTGTTTTTGGTTATCAAAAGCTCAGTGGTTCAAATACATTTGTTTGTTTGTTTGTTTTTAGATTTTCATAAAATAACTATAAATCTGCAAGATAAAAGCAACAACAACAAAAAAACCAAACCAACCAACCAACCAAACAAACAAACAAACAAAAAAACCCACTCCTATTCAAATAAATAGTTACCTGTTAATAAGCACTCAGTAGATTTGTGCTGAATGTGAACTGACCCACTGTGGATGGCTGACATTTCCAGTGTGACTGGTTCAAATTTCTCTTGTAAAGCTAAGCATTAAGAGCAGAGGTTAAAAGACAACCCAGGCCAGGAGAACTGCATAGACACAGGAACTGCAGCAATAAACAAGCAGCAGTTGTGAAACTCATGCTTCTAGAAGGAAAGTCCAAGGAAGCTTGAGAACCTTTCTACAAGTTTCTAGGCCCAGGTTGCATCTCTGTCTAATGTGGAAAAACTGGGCATAGTGGCAATCTAGAGTCTAATGAGAACAGTCAGATGAGGGGAAACATTTCCATGACAATAGGGAAGAATGGACAAGTACAAGATTAGATACAAGGAAAAATAAAGAAAATCTGCCTGCCTTTTTCTGCTTCCTAGAGCCTATGGATGCTTGAAGAGACTGCCAGGACATGTAATAACTGGGAAAGCATGCTCAATTCACTTTATTTCACAGATGGGGATCTAAACCAACCCTGTTACATGCTTCTTTACTTGGGGAACAAACACTTAGAAATAATTACTTTCTCCAAATCAACAGTTTTACCATTTAGCTCAATATTTTGCTATTTAAAGAGACTATATTTCCATAAATGTGAATGAGTAATCTACTTTTATGTAGATAGTAAGATAAAAAGGGAGGGAGAGGCATAAAATGAGTTAACAGAAAGTTGAAAACTAGGACTGGCAGTGCATCTTAGATTTTGTGAGATGGTCACAATTTTAATTACTCTGTTCTATTACAATCATTAATAAGGAAGAAATACTTTGAGATCCATGATCTTATCAAGGATCTTTCTTTATAAGTGATCAATCTGGCATTTAAAAATAGCACTAAAATCTCTCCAAATTATTTCTAACTTTCATCTTATAAAATGAGATGCCTATGGAACAAAAATGCTGCACTTTTATATTATCTACATGATTAAGACAATTAAAAAAAAACTACTTTTACACCAAAGTTTTAAAACAACTAGACCCTAATTTATACTCTCTGAAAAAAAAAAACAAAAAACTTCCACGTTGGTTAGCATTCTAAAGCACCAAGTCTTAATTTCCTTTCTTTCCTTTTACTAACACTATTCTTAAAGTTGCCTCTGGAGTTTTCTAAATGTGCTCAGAAGTCTTAGGGCTTTGGCAGTTTTTTAGCGAGTAAAATAAACACAGCAATGGAATACCTGCAGTCTTTCTAACAGTATTGTTTGTATTATAAGTCCCATCCACAAAGGCTGCACAGAAAATATCCAGTATAAACAAACATTACTTAGATACCAGTGGCATCTTAAAGCAGCACACCCAAGTCTCAAAATGCAAAAGGAAGAAAATTTCCACTCCCACGATTCTCAACTCCCTGGCTCAGCACGTCAGGCAAAAGAAAGTGACATTGCCTGTTACTGTGAATTTGGAGAGGAGGTGTGGGTGTGAAGCAAATCAGCAGTTCTCTCCTTTCATTTTCCATCATCTTCCCGCTCCCAATTTATCTATTCATTTCCAAAATGTTTCTTTTCTCTCTATTTTCTACTTTAACTGCTCTTTCTCTCCTGAATTCAAACAGAAAGGATTGCTTTGCCCTTTAATTCTGTTACTATCAATCTCTAAGTTTCATACAATATATAAAATACTTCTGAGTACTATTTTCAAAGAAATATACAAAGGAGAAAGGGAGGGTGAACTAGCCTAAGATTAAACCTGTGGGAATTTTTTTTTTCTCCTATTATTTACAAAGCCCAGGCTTCCAACTGAGGGGGAAGGAAAACCCTCCTGGGGCAAAACTGCCTGAGTCAGCCAGAAAATGCCAGGAGGAGGAGGAGGACATGAGGGCTCCTGCAGCATCAGGGCAAGTGCCTCCTCCACCTGGCAGGCTGAGCCCTCAGCTGAAACCTGAGAGCATCTGCCCTGTGCTTCCAGAGCCACAGGAAGGAGGACATGCTGCTCTTTATACTAGGCCCAGCTCAGTCCTGTCTTTTCCTAGTAGACCCATCATTTTCTAGATCCTGCACAGCTTTGCTGTTGCTATTTTGTACCAAGATTGTTACCTACTTTTCTTACACATCTGTCTCCCCAACTAAAGACCTTAGATAAATACTTGTACCATAACCTTCTCATTTGTAAAATGAAGACACCATTTTAATATGGAGAATATTAAGTAAACTATTATTAAAGTGTCAGGTCAAAATTTAGTATGTGAAAACACATAAATCTGTTTAAAAAGAAACCACGTGAACATCTCCAGATCTGAATGACAGAAAATTCTTTATGATAAGAAAGATAGAAAATAAAACAGTAAATATTTTTGTTAATGAATCACCCACTCAATAGACGTGTATTTTTTTTATAAAAATACTAAAAAAGTTTCCTGAGGAAACCCGTCTTTATATTAAAATTATGTTTAGTTATTTCTGACTTTAAGATACTAGCTACTGAAGAAGAAATACACTGAAATCACAGCCTACAGAAAAGGAAGTTTGAGATGGCACCCCTGATCTGACTATCCTGTAAATGATCACCACTGCACTGATTTGCATTCTTTAGGTTTTATTGAAATAATTTTAGTATCTTTCGCTGTGTATTCCCTTCCCCAAAAAAGAATAGTCTGAAGTTAAATGTCACATAAATGCAAAGTATAAGATTATCTTGTGAAAAGTTCTAGTTTAAACTTTAATTTTCTTATTTAATAGCTGTTTTAAGGTAAAAACATTAAAAAAATATGTGCAGAGCCTCAAAGACAAAACACCAAAAATGGTTAGGTACATGTTAATTTTTCATAATTTAAAAAAGTTATCTTTCCAAAAATATTAAAAATATTAATTTAGAGGCTGAAGATCTTCCGGGGGAACCAGGTCCTATTCCTATTATTTATGTAGATACTCCCAACTGTCTATAACTCTAGTCTCAGAGGCTCTGACACCCTCTTCCAATCTCCATGGGCAGCAGGCAAAAACATGGTGCAGACAATTATGCAGGCAAATTGTCCACACACATAAAAATTTAAAAATTTTGTAGCCAGGCATTGTAGTGTACACCTGTGTATATCAGAAGAATGAGGCTAAAGGGTCATGATTTCAATGACAGTTTAAGCTAGGTAAGGACTGTTACCATTTTAACACGGGAAACATTAAATGTACTAACCAAAAGCAAAAAAAAAAAAAAAAAAAAAAAAAAAAAAAAAAAAAAAAAAAAAAACAAAACAAAACAAAACAAAAAAAAAACCCCATCAATTCAAGTCAATTGAGCTAACTATATCAAAAATACTTCCAAGCCCAGAAATCGTAAACCATTTCAGAAGTTACAGTATATCTTTATACTCTAGATAAAGCAATAAAAGTTAGCATTTAAAAAAATTAGATTTCTTGTGCTTTTGCAAATAGTGTGATTACAGTAAAATTATACTCACAATAATTCAAGAAATACAATTTACTATGAAAATAGTTCTTCTGAATTCTTGTTCAATAAAAAACATTTGTTGCATTGACAGTTTCATCCACAATAATAGACTTGAAAGGCTCTTATAAGTTTGTTGAAAAATACACAATTTTAAGTGTTAAACTTGTTTAAATTTTAACATTATGCCTTGAAGAACTCTAGGTCTTGCATGAATAAACATACTCTTCATTTAGGCAAGCAGCAGATTCCATTACTTGTGTATGAAAAAGCAATACCCCATACAACTAATGACAGGAAAAGACTTAAATTCAAACCTCTATCATTACCTAGCCTAAAGCAAAGTTTTAAAAACAAAATAAAACACAAGTACAACTCACATTTTCAGAGAAAGGAAACTTTCTCTAAATAAGCAGCAAATTATGCCAGGGAATTTATATGCTAAGCACGACTGAATGTAAAAATTCCAAAGCAGTCAACCATAGCTTTAGCACTTTGAGTATGATTAACAGAATGAACCTTCAAAGGTCAATTAAATGTCAACACACTGTAAAGAGATATCCCTAAAGTCTGGTCAATGTATAACAGCATCTCATAATTTCAGGACATCCTCAATTTAAGTGTAATGGGCATGTGATATATCTACATGCAGATGCAGTGTTACAATACTCAACAGCCAGGTTAGGGGACAGTCACCTTATATCTAGCCTAGACTTTTCCATCTATGACTTTTAGTTATGTACTGATTCAAAAAAGAACTCAGAGCCAGGTATTTCTCAGCATTAGTCAATAAAAATGAAATGTAAAATACCACTGTTTTTTCCCATTCTAGTGGATCAAGAATGAATATGTGTCTGTGTGTATAAAAGTATGACAAGCTCCATGTCACAAGCCTCAGAATTCCAGCATTTGGAAAGCTGACCTTCAAGAACTACAAATTCAAGGACAGCACAGACCACACAGTCAATTCCAGTCCAGACTGGGTTACAGCAACACCTTGGCTCAATAAATAAATCAAACAAGTAATTTCATTTATGTTACACTCACACAGACTTTTTATCTTGTCATTACCCCCTGAACAACACAGCACAGCAACTACTTACAAGGTACTACATTACACGAGGTGTAAATCGTCTAGGTTGCTTTAGAACATACAATATGCGTGGGGGTTCTGTTTGTGTACTACACTACTTTCTATAAAGGATTTAACAGTCACGGATTTTAGTATCTACAAAGGGGTGAATCCTGGCACAAATTACTCCCTACCCCCAATCAATAGTGAGGAAAGATAGTCTACTATTTTACCATAGTAAATGATTTGTAAGGATACTGTAGACTTTTTTCCTTTTCTTTTCTTTTTTCTGGGGTTGGGGGATGGGGGCGGGACTCCTAATACCTATCAATAGGCATTTAATTTCTCCGCCAGCTAATTTTTTGAGTTCCTCTGGTTAAAAGGCTTTCCAGAAAAGATATGTGGAATTTTAAAGTGAACAATTTTATATTTACTTATCTCCGAGACAGAATAGGTCCTGAAACAATCAGTTCTCATAACATTTATATCCAGGAATACTCAACCCCATACCAACTATCCAAGGTCAAAATGTGCTAGAACCTCAGAATGAGAAGATGCTTACTGTTAAGACCATCTTGCCAATTCTCTCCATTCAAGGATCAGGAAAGTAGAGCAACCTGACTTGGCTTACACAATCATATACACATGCTTTCATTAAGACTTTATAACTAGGTAATAATTGGCCAAATGGTGTGGCTATGATATGAACTCAAGGAGAGTGAGAGTTTTAAGAGGTTAATCCTGAGAACTGTCCAGGGATAATTAGAGAATGAACAATGATTAGATTCTGGGTGGTTCAAGAAGACATCACCAATGAGTTAAGCCACAATGGCTGGTTGTTCCTAAACCTATAAGAGATAGTTTTTAGAGGAGAATGGAACTCCTTTTGTTGATAACCAATAGAGAAGAGAAATGAGGAGAAAGGATTTGAGATGCTTAACTGCAATCTGTTCACTTATATTGACAGCATTTTAATGGGCTGCTTTAAGGAGCAAATGACCTGATGTTAGAAAAAAGTACTTATAGGTATCTCAATGCTAAGCACAGGTAGTGCTGTAAGTCCCCAGGTAGGAGCTTCTTTGGCTAGAACCTGTTCTTTGGTGGCAAACACCTGTATGAGAAAGCAAATCTTAAGCTGAATTCTGTGTCCATTTCTAGGATCATGGGCAGACACCTATTCCCTGCGATAATTCTAAGAGTTAGACCCCTTCCACCTCCCTATAAGAAAAACAGCTGCTACCCGTAAGCCCAGAAAGTTGAGAATAAGTGATACCAAAATTTAAAGACAGAATTCAAAATTTGAAGCAGACTACGTAATCAGTGCTTCTCAAAGTGAGTGTAGAAAGTATATAATTAAGTGCTAAATACAGCGGTACAAAGGGGAATAAGGGCAGAGGAAGCACCTAAGCCAGAAAGCTATACCACAAAACCCACTGCAGTCTGGATCTCTCTTCTACCCTCTTGCCTTCTGCTCAACAATTATTACTTAGTAATGTGACCTTCCATTGTGTTCACATCTACTTAGCTCATCCAGTGTGTACTTTCTCCTTTACTTCTTCAGTGACTTTCCAGGGCTAAAAAGGAAAATTGAAAAAGTTACAATTAAAAATTACATCTAATGAATATATGCAACGTGCTGATTTATTGGCAAGTGGTATTTTAATATATAATCTTGCATGATTTTCAAAACAATTTCTAAAAGGCAGACACCATCACCCTCATCTTTGAAAGCACAGGTCAGAGGGTATACCTGACACCGCCTGGACCGTAAATGTCAAGATTGGAGTCAGGTCGCATAGACTCCTCAGCCTACTCTTTGAACTTCTCTTTTATATTCTATTTTTTTTCAATAAACACACAAATCTTCACAAGTTGGGGAACATCTGCATTTGGAACTTACAAGTTTGTCAAAAAAAATCTGTGACAATAGAAAGCAGGGTACATGCTTGTCTGCCAAAGTGTCAGCGTTTTCACCCAAATCTTCACGTATGAGTGTTGAAGGGTACTAAATGGACTGCTCTTCATTGACCATTCTGGTGCTAGTCTCTCAGGCTGCCATCCCAGGGTCCACTCTAAACCTTTAGGCTGAAATTAGGTAATGTAGTAAGTACACTAGGTTACTCCCACAAACAGGATAGAGAGGAAGTGTCTGTAAACTCTGGTTATACTCTACAGGCTTTAACTAGGTTGACTTGCAAAGACAGTAGATGAGAGAGGAGATCATGTTTGGTATCATAGGGGAAATGATTAGGCACTGAGCATCTGAGAAACTGTCTTAAAAGAAAACACTAGCTATCATAACACTGACAAGGGTAAAAACACTAATTCTTACAATTTTGTGTGAGTAGCTCTCAAATGGAAAGGAGATTCTAAAAACAGATTCAGGTTCCATTCACAAACATTCTGATTCTCTAAGAATGGGAGATGCTCAGTGGGTTCTAAGAGGGGACTTTGATATCTGTCTATAAAAAGCACACCCTGAGATAGACTGTTCCCAACTCTGACACTGGGGTACAACCAGGAACTCTGACTAAACCCACAATTACAGAGTTACTAGTGTTACACACAGTTACCAATGTTAGGTTCTAGGTTGAGTGTTTACTTTGAAATAAAGCCACCTCACTTGCAGTAAGTGTCCCAGCTTCCAAATGTTAAGCCTATCACAACTATACAGGCCTCACTGTAGTCCACATTGGCTCTTTCCTACACCTAAAGCAAAGACCTTGGCAAGATGCTATTTAATTTACATTTGGTATAAGACTTGAGATAATTTTTTTTCTTGCTGAATACTTACTTGATTTTAAAAATATTCCTTCATACAAATAAATTGAAAGCTTTCATGTTATTTTCTAAATGAGTTTACAAATGAGGCAGCACTCAAGTGAAATATTATAGTTGTGATTAGGACATTTAATTAGACATCCAATCAATGCAAACAGCTACTGATTATTTAAGAAACATACCTCTTCAAAGGCTCATGTTCAAATAAAACTAGGTCATGAAATGTATTATGTTAACTCAACTTTGTTACCATTCTCCTGGAAACACTTCCAGCTGTCTTTGTCTGTAAATATGTACCCCTATTTTAAGCTATAAACTTTCAGGCTACATACAAGAATTAAATCTACTTTTTCTGTAAATCCTTTCTTTGACATCTCCCTTCTTTCCAGAAAAGCATGGTAACAATTTTCTTTAAGGATAGGTAACGTGGATTTTTAATTATTTTTATCTGGGTACTGGATATTTTAGTGAGCAAATGTTTGTTGAATATCTAACTTACAAGCTCGCCTTGTTTACAAGCTTCTAAGCTCCATGGCGCACCTGACATCTAAGAAGCACTCCCACAACGGGAGAAAACTGTGGTACGTGATCACTTACAGAGCAAACACCGACACTGCTGACAAAGCATACATACAATATTTACAAGAGTTTTTTTCATGAAAAGATTTGACTTTACTTTTGATGGGGGAAAAAAATGGTAGTTATCACGATAACCAAAAGTTAAGATTTCATTATTTTACATATCAATCTGAAAGGACAATAGTTCAATGACGACGTCGGGACAAACCTTTCAATTATTCTTCAGAGTTATACACAGCACCAATACATCTCAACAAAGAAGATTATGTAAGTGAGCTGACTTGGCTTCAGAGATCCGAACACAGTGGCTATTTTCAATCCTTCATTAAAATTAGATCAAGATGTACTAGCATCGCTACTGTGCCCGCCCGCAAGGGAGATTTACATTACTTTTAAGATTTACTTGGATTACAAATGAAGTTTTCTTTTCCTTCTTTTGTCAAAGGAGAACACCGGCACCACCACCAGCACCGGCACACAAACACCTCACCCTTCAACAAAACTTTTTAGCCTGGAGTAGCGATACAGAAACCAAGGCCATAAACACAACCCCTGTCCTGTCTCCTCCCTCCTGGGCAGAATAAATACTTCATGATCCTCCAAAACTGAGCGGAGAATGGCTTTCGGGGGTGGGGTGGGGTGGGAGCACCTGCCACTTCACCCTCAGGATGGGTTCTATTCCGGCCCTAGGACTTCAAACAGCAGAGCAAGGTAGAGCAGACTTAAGGATCGCAAACGGGAGTAATGGATACCTTCTTTTTCACTCGGGATAACCTTGAAGGGTCGGTGTTTTTGAGCCACCCGACCTAAAAGTTACTTCTGAGTACGGCTGCAGGGTGAGTCCCGGGTGCCTACAAACGCACCCCGGCCTAGCACTTCAGAACTCCCGCACCACCTGGAGGCTCGGGGTGGGGGGCCGGCGTGGGGATCTCCCTCGGAGACACATTTGAAAACTACGCGACTCCCGGAGCGGCTGTCGCCTCCCGCTTCCCCCCCACCGGGCGACCTCGGCGGCGAGATCACCGGGACCAAGGTCAAGCCGAGCCAGCCGCTGCCAGCGCAGCCCGCGACCTTCTCACCTCGCCGGCCACCCCGCCCCCCGCCAGGCCCGGGGCAGCCTCGGGCCCCCGAAAGGTTCCCACGGAGACCGGCCCCGCGCCGGCGGCACGCCAGCGCCTCTCGCCCGACCGCGCTGGCATCTGTTCTCCCCGCCCGCCCGCTCCAAAAGAGAAAAAAAAGTGTTAAAGGCTCTGCTCTCGCCTCCGGCCGCGCAGGCGCCCGAGCCCGCGGGCCCCGTCCCGGAGCCGGCTCCCCGCGGCGCGGCCCGGCCCGGCCCTGCCCGACGAGGAGCCGCAAACTTTTCCCCGGCTCGCGCGTCGCGGCGTCCGGCCCCGCCGCATTGTCTCCGCGGCCTGGGCTCCGCGAGCCCGGCCGAGCCGCCTGGCCCCGCCGCGGCGGCTCTTTGTGTGTGTGTGTGTGTGTGTGTGTGTGTGCGCGTGTGTGTGTGCGCGCGTGTGTCTGTGTGTGGGTCTAAGTGTGGCGGCCGCGGCTGACAGGACGGCGGGGCGCTCGGCGCGCCGGCGGCTCGCTCCGCGCCGGCCGAGGGGCTCCGCGGCGAGCTCCCCC